>NC_090884.1:63294858-63304858 GCF_036669925.1 Montipora capricornis
GTAGTTTCCTTCCTGTGGGGTTATTTTTCAGATTGGATGCGCTTTGAGCCTTTTTTCAATTTCTCAGTTGTCAGTGTACGGGATAATAAATAACAAGGCTGGAGACTAAATTCTCAGGAGCCACCAATTTTAGTCACAATTCCACATTAGAATCAATTGACAAAGATTGAAATTTCATCCCAACCCATCATGAATGCAATAGCAGTCCTGTGAGCGACCTCAGGCTTTAATATTGCAAGAAAACAGTTTTTGGAAGAGGCCCTCTATCGCATTTGACTGTTGAAACTGAGCCTTACTGGGGTGGCAGACCGAAGTTTGTCAACTGCACATTTCTTTATTCCCCTGGGTCGGGTCTCCTGACATGACTGCGTTGACTCAAGCTGTCAAGGAATTAACATGTAAATAAACTTTGTTCTCATTGGATATTGTGCTACGAATATTTTGTGGCTAGACTTACTGAAGCCAGTAAAATTTAATTATTAGCATTTGAGAGAAAACAGTCATGTTGGG
This sequence comes from Montipora capricornis, assembly GCF_036669925.1. Classification (NCBI taxonomy): domain Eukaryota; kingdom Metazoa; phylum Cnidaria; class Anthozoa; order Scleractinia; family Acroporidae; genus Montipora; species Montipora capricornis. The sequence goes on from NC_090884.1 coordinate 63,295,369, forward strand.
AGACCCAGGGGAATAAAAAAATTGTGGTTGATAAACTACAGGAACAAATTTATTGAAGGCTTGATAAATGTATAGTTACAATCGTGAACAGCCTGCTACCTACAAAGTCCTATTAACTAATAAAAGCAGGATGAATGAGCAAAAGTTTGTTCACTATGTCTTTCGTTCTCGCATCTATCAAGTTTCCTGGCTTTGCGAATGTGTTTTTGAAGCTTCTCAACACAAAGGAGGCATGACTGTGAGTCACTTGAGTCACTGCAGTCATGATGGGAGACCCAGGGGAATAGAGAAAAGTGTGGTTGACAAACTACGGTCTGCCATCCATCCCGGTAGGAGTCAGCTTGTTGTCAACGGTCGAAACCGTGGCCACTTTGGTGTCTCTTTCAAAAGCTGTTTTCTTGCAATATTACACACATACATACATACATACATACATACATACATACATACATACATACATACATACATACATACATACATACATACATACATACATACATACATACATACATACGTTTATTGTAACTCCCAATTTGGGCTTTTCGGTTATAATGTCTAAAAATATATCTAAATTGAAAAGAGAAAAAGGAATAATAAGTAAAACGTTACATTTAAAAGCTAGAATCAATTACAAAAGACCTCTGAAAATAATTTACAAATTAAGTGAGCACAAATGTCCTCCACTTAATAGCTTCTGCGCTACAGCCCCTGAAGCAGTTTACACTGTCCGCAGCTTTCAAATCATTACAAATACTGTTCCAAAGTTTACATGTAAACAAACGTTGTCCATATGACAGACGACATAAAGGGATGTGTAAAAGATTGCATAATCGCGTAGCCCTGGTATGAATATGAGAGTGAGGTACAAATATATTAGCCAGATATTTTGGGAATAAATTATTAAGACATTTATATACCATTACAGCATTGTTGAGAAGGAATCTGTCCTTAACAGTGAGCCAGTTGAGGGATCTTATGCCTTCTGAGATGTGGTAATATTTCCTGAGATCTAACACGATATGCGCAGCAAAATTCTGTACTAATTGGAGTTTCTTTACATTAAGTACTTCAAGATGTGTTAGCCCATACAGTTGAGCAATACAAGAGTTTACTATAAACAAAAGGGTTCATCACTAATAAAAGAAACTTTCTGTCCAGCAGGTGTTTAATTCTACTAATCTGTTTTAATTTAAATAGACAATTAGAGGTAGTTTTAGCAACGTGATAGTTGTAAGTTAAGGACTGGTCGATGCGGACACCGAGGTCCTTAGCCACAGAAACTGGTGTTATTTCCTAAGAGTGAGATTGACACTGGAGGCAATTTACGCAGTAGCTGTGGCACTCCCACGAGTAAGACTTTGGTTTTCTCCGGATTAATTAGTAAGGAATTTTGGCAGCACCATCTACAAATTTCTCTTACATGTAGGTCTTCATTCAAACAGCAGAATGCATAGCTCATGTCGGTTCAGCGAAAAGAAACGTAACACACAGACTTACAATGGCCTGGAACAGCCAGGAGATCGTTTACATAGATGGTAAATAGTACAGGTCCCAATATAGAACCGTGTGGAACTCCATAATTTAGAGGAAGAGAGGCTGAAACAGCATCCACAATCCGTACTCTTTGGCTATGACCAGACAGGTGACTGTGAAACCACTCCAGGCTAGATGACGTAATACCTATTTGTTGTAGTTTCTGAAGGAGAATATCGTGGCGGATACTGTCAAATGCCTTCGACATATCTAACAGAACAACAGCAGAGACTTCACTCTTATCGATGGACTTGACTTCACTCTTATTGATGGACCTGAGGTCACTCGCAGGACTGCTATTGCATTGATGGTGGGTTGAGATGAAAGTTCAATCTTTGTCAAATGATTCTGATGTGGAATTTTGACTGTGGGAACATTTTATCCAGGAATATTTGACTCAAATTGGTGGCTCCTGAAAATTTAGTCCCCAGCCTTAGTATTTTATTTTTTATAAAACTCATTAATAATTCATGATGGGAAAACAAAAGAAATGTTTTATTAATCAATATCTGTATTTCTGATACAGCTTTCTCTTCATTTACATAAATGTTTCTTTCAATTTTCATGGTTAAAATGTCTTGAATCACGAATAATACCTAGTGTACATTAACACTTAAATGCTGACATTTCATAAGCACAATACAATATTCATGCCCGTATTGTATCGGATATAAAATGCCTCGCCTTCGGCTTGACATTGTATATCCGATACAATACGGTCGCTCATATTGTATTTAGTACATATCGTTGACAACCGAGAAATTGAAAAATGGCTCAAATCGCGTCAGATCTGGAAAATAACCACACAGGAAGGAAGCTACCCACGATCGCAATAAGGTTAGGTTTTTTAATTGAGAATTTTTTATATGATATTATTGTCTTCTTAAGCTTTTTATTGGGAATCCCATACAAATCCTTATAATTTTTGCAGGCCATGCTCACACTGAGCATGGGGTACCGTGATGCAACACCTCATTCGCCTATGTTTACAATCAGGGCCTGAACAATCGATGGAAATCGCTGATCGGAAAATCAATCGATCAATCAATGCCAATCAATTACGGTTAATTAATTAGCATCGATTGGCATTAGCCAATCGATAACGAATCGATAATCAGACAAAAGTAGTGGCAAACTTCATTGCGTGTCATCGATTGGCCTCTCATTGGTAATCATTGAAAATCAATGTTACTTAATCGACAGTCACAAAAACTTTTGCGATCGATTGTCCATTGATTGTCAACATCATTGGATAAATTGATATCAATTGCAATTGATTGTCGTCACTTGTCATCAATCATTGATTCCATCGATTGTTCAGGCCCTGTTACAATGGACCACAATGAAGAATGAGCATCTGTGTAAATCTAGTCCTTAGATATTGTAAGCACTAATACATATCACAGAAATCAAGTGAGGCTTCACGCTGCTTAATCCATCATCCATCACATTTACAGTAGCATAAGGCCTCACTTGATTTCTGTCATATATATATATAAACACACGACTGAGGACAACTCTTATTCACACTGTAAGGATTGTTGTAGGTGACTGATGTCGTGAACAACCTGATTCTCTTTTACTGTATCCATTTAATGGTACCCTGGGTTCCAGAGGTTATTTCTCGCTATGAAAAGAGCGAGTCACGAAGCGGCGAGAAAAACCTCTGGTACAGGCCGTTAAAAACCTCACTTCCATGCAAACCAACTTATTTTGATTGACTTCCAGAGTAGGAGTTTGTTTTAGAAACTTGGGCAAACCAGTTTTATCCACGTGATAAAAATATTTGTGCAATGTTTACCGGTCACTCTACTGGGAAATTCTCACGGTCGAGTGAACAGATCGTTGTCACTGTCACATAACAAAAAAATAAAATCGAAACTGTTCAATGAAATAAGCCGAAAACTTGGAATGTTGTAGGAGACAAATTCATAAATCACCTCACCAGTACTCAAGTCTGTGCGATATATCGTTTCTGAGTTTTTTATTGAACCGTTTCACGCAACTATTATTTGTTACAAATGCAAACGTGAATTGGAGAAATACGAAAATTGCTGTCAAGTCCTAGAATTAAAGCTGAAAAAATGAAACGAATAAAGAACTTTACGAGTCCCTGGAGCAGTTTCAATATGACTTGAGGTATTGAGGTGTAAATATGTCAGAAGCTCAGTCACACCTTCGTCAAATTCCGAAACAAAATCAGAGTGCTTGTACGCTAACGCCCCCTCTAAGGCCACCCAACAGCAAACATTCATCCAGCGTCATGAGACGAATCAACCTCAATCTGGCAGCCATGAATACGTGATTATTGTGTCGCTATCGCTACTGTACCGTTCATAGTCTTCTTGTATTACACCAGTGAAAAACCTGTTTGATCGTCCCCCTCGACTTAACCAATGGCAATCCTTATAAAAAACGGTTTGTCAATCGACCAATGAAATCTCCAGGGTCAAAACTTGACTCTGGAAGTGGAAAGTGCAGCGTGATTGGGACGGCATGTTGAGAAAGGTTAACAGCCTGTACCAGAGGTTTTTCTCACGGCTTTGTGACTCGCTGTTTTGTCGCTCTTTTCATGCGAGAAAATAACCTCTGGAATCCAGGGTTAAGCATTATGCTAGCATAATGAGCTGAATGCGTTATAGTGAAGGCAACGCAAAGTTTTAGTGCCAGAGTTGAGGTTGTTATGAAAAGTTAGTGCTGTATTATGTGAGTGATGGTCCATATGAGAATATGAGAAAGAAAGCCTTATTGGCTATCACATAAAAACTTGATTGTGACTACTTTTTAATGTTCCAAGTATTGACTAACTTATTCTCTCTTTGAGAGGCAGTGTGGCCCAGTGGTTAGGGCGTTTGCTGTGAGACCCAGAGATCCTAGCTCAAGACCCATTCTGACCACTCATTGAATTGGATGCTGGTAGTCCCTTGTTGAACTTCTCAGCTGTACTTATAAATAGTGAACTGGTTGGCCTCCAGCCATTTGGGATTCTGTTGTTCAGTTCTGTTGTTCCGTTGATTGTGTTTCACTGGCCCTGAAAAGCAGGGAGGAGTCAGTTAAGTAAGTATTTATCACATTGTTTTCTCCTTATAAGTGCAACAAAATGATCACCTTGTTAAGCCTTGTTTTAAGCTTTAATCTACCTGAGCACAAGTGCATCTCATCTCAAAAGTCGTATCAAATCTTATTAAATTAAAGCAGATTAATTAATTAAGTGAAATGTTGTAAACTACAATCATAGACAAAAGTAGTTGGGAAGGTTATGTACTAAATGAACCACACCAGAGCTGTACTTCAAACTGCTTCTGTTAAAGCACTAAAGACATAGTTTCACCCTCTCTTATATAGCCCCCCTCCCCCCTATTCAATGTTGGAAGGTAACTTAACAATTTCCAACTAAAACCATTCAGTTTCGCACAACATTGAATGGGGGGGGGGGGGGCGGGGGAGGAGGGGAGAGAAGCAATGAACACGTCAAAAGTGCTGACCTTCCCAACGGTTTTGTCTATGATTGTATGAGAGTAGGAAATCTCCTTTGAACGCTTATAACTCTCATAGTATTTAATATGTGTCTACCATTTTTATTCTGGAAATGTTCTCATAATGTACTCTCCAATGCATAAATCTCACAATACTGAAATCATTGTTTTATAACTTGGATTTCAGACTTGTGTGACACTTCATAATGTTACTCCAACATGCATTCTGTTAGAAAAATGTTTATTAAGAATGCCATAAAAATATTTTTATGTTGTTTGATGTTTCATACTCGTTAAAAGAAAGCTTTCTTTTTTGGAAGACGTTGAAAGAGGGGTTTTGCTAAAAGCAGGCCAGCAGCCCAGCGGCCCGAAGGCCCAGTGTCCCGGCGGCCCGGAGGCCCGGAGGCCCACACAGTTTTGTTGTCCAGCGGTAAATCCATGCGCATGCACAGCACAGATTTGCATGGGGTTTGGGCATGCAAATGAAAGACAGTGAGTTTGAATTCGTTTAACATTTTAATAATCATTTCAATCCTTTTCCATGCTTTCTTTCATTGCATGTTGCTAAGTGAAAAACGTTGTCATTCTCTGTTGTTTTCGTCTGTTTACAACAACTAACAGAAACAAGGATTCAAATGATTAAAATGGTAAACTCACTGTCATCCATTTTGCACGCCCAAACCCGATGCACATCTGTGCATGCGCGGGGATTTACCGCTGGACAAAAAAAAAGTGGAAAATCAGGACTGGGCTACCACTCCGCCGGGCCATCGCGGGCAGTGGGCCGCAGGCCGCTGGGCTGCAGGCCTGCTTTTAGCAAAACCCGTTGAAAGTCAGTGCCAAAAACTGATTTATTTCAATCGATTTAGCAAGAAATAGTATGAGATGCGAGAGCACTTACATTACTCCATTTTCGAAGCCTAAAATAGTGCATTTAAAGCACAGCTACCGTATAAAATATTGAAACTGGAGTGTAAAGGGCTTCAAAGGAAATAGTAATAGAACTTTGCATGGCCATTTTAGCTTTATTTTAGGTAAATTACAACATTACTCCACAAAGAGAGCATAAATTGAAATAACCCATCTAATTATAATCTTTACGTCTACATGGTTTCAATGGAGTAATGTTAAAAACAAGTAGATGCAACAACTTTTGTCCACAATTAGAGATCGACACAATTGTACGTATGCTTTACATATAACTTACATTATTAATGTAAAATATCACATTCATTGGGCATAAGTATATCTCACATTTTCTTATGGAGTAATGTCATGGAGTAATGTTCAAATGCATGTACTTTATTACTTTTCCCAAAATAGGTCAATGATTGACAGGCCATCCTGCTCATGCTATAATGGTCCAAAAAAGTAATCACTTTTAATTTACTTATTTAATGTGAGTGTTTGAAATGAACGTGACATTTTTGAAAGGCGCTACTCTCGATTTGGCAAAGTGCAACTGACGTGCACCATTTTAAGTTTGACCTTTAACCCATTGACTCCCAGGGGTTCCCCATTGACGAGTAAAATCGTCTGGCGTTAGACAGAGTAAAACACTGGCCGGTTTAGGCTGGTTTGGACGTCAAAGGGTTAAAGACGGGCTTTTTGGCTCTAATGAACTATCATTTCGACTCATTCCTGTTTCATTAATTCACGAAGGAACTTTCATCATGTTATTTTCTCTGCAGTTTAATATCATTGAAATACTTGCAACAAGACATCCCAACACATGTATGGAAGTTTAAAATGCCTTCTCTTTAACCAGATAAACGCCTAAAATTCATGACAACATGGGAAAAGACATTTAAATGTTAAAGCAAGCACTTGTTGTGTTTGTTTTTCAAACGAACTGTACACACTAACAAAACTGTCATATTTCCAATTTAAGACCACACCCAGAATTTTCAGACAATCATGGACAAAAGTAGTTGGGAAGGTTATGTAAATGAACCGCACCAGAGCTGTACTTCAACCTGCTTCTGTTAAAGCGCAAAAGAAATAGTTTCACCTCTCCTATATAGCTCCCCTTCCCCCTATTCAATGTTGGAAGGTAACACAACAGTTTCCCACTAAAACCATTCAGTTTTGCACAACATTGAATGGGGGGGGGGGCATTAAAAGTGCTGACCTTCCCAACGGTTTTGTCTATGATAATTGAAGCTTGTGAGAAGGCTCGCTCTTCGCAGGGCGAGTGAGAAAGATGGGGGAATGAGGAATGTGGCTGCTCTGGGGCTATTGTAGGAGTAAACAACGTATCAATACTTGTTAATGTTTTTATAATCATGATTATATGGACATTTTTTATGTTGATGTTATATTTAATCTTTGCCATGAAGTGAGTAATTTTTTTAAAATGTGCAAATTCAGTAGGAACAAGAGACTGCACAGGAGACCTCCTTGATCCAGACATTAAAAGATTAACTGGTTGACAGCCACCTTTCAAATGGCAGGAAGAATCAGAAGGCAGCTTGGGCAGGTACAGAAAGCTATTTGTTAAATAAAATTCATCCCCAGTAGCAAGAAATCCAACCCTTGCTGGTCCAATGATTACCAACATAACCATTACTTTATTCAGGCATGGTCATCACTAGGAATGCCATTCGAAACCTTAAAAAAGTTTACATGACAGATTTTTTTCTTTATTTTATTTTACTCAATCAAAACATCATAGTTTAATGAGATAAAGACAATTCGAAAAATTCCATACTGATTTTCCTTCCATGTCCTTTATCCTTTTCAAAATCAGAATTTTAATAAGGAGACTGGGTATAGCAGAACAGTGACATCAAAAGATGAACGAAAAAATTTTAAATATACAAATTTCGTTCTTTTGTCTAATTTCATTTTTTGCAACCGAATACAAAGCATCTCAGAAACAGTTTCAGCAACTTCTGAATCTAAAGATAGGGAAAATTCTGGGGCGTTACTAAACACAGGCACGGAACAGAACGTAATGTACCACTTGAGAATGCACTGGAAAAAGGCAGAATAACACCTGAATGAAAGCATGTGAACAAGAATGCTACTGAAATATATCGGAATATGTTGTCTTCGTTTCGTTCTTTTGTCTATGCTAATCAGCTTTATTCTGGTGTTCTTCTGGTTTTATTCTGCCTTTTTCTGGTGTCATTCCACTTTATTCCAGAGTCATTCTGCCTTATTACGGCATATTCTGGTTTATTCCGGTATACTCTGTTCCGTTCCATTCCATTTCTGTGTTTAGTAACACCCGAAAATTCGGGGCCTGGAAAAATTTCATTGTTACATACTTATTACTTAGGACCTTCTGTTTCCTAGTTTGGATTCCTTACCTCTGAGTCAAAGGACACTGGAGAGAGATAGGCCATCAAACTTGGTTCATGTGGCAGTAATATTGTCCTACTTCCCTTCTAGGACTGCCAGTGTCAAAAATTTGGTATTCTTAAAAGTCTAATTCAGGAAATGGTATATTTTTTGTATACTTAGAATACATTCTTTTGGAACTATTCCAGTTATTCTTATTCTGGTTTACGAATAACAGAATACACAGAATACTGATTCCCAAAAGAGTGCATCTGCCAAACTGGTCCCAAAAGAACAGGAGATGGTATGGTTCTTGTATACTTAGTAAAATGTTATAAAGTACATTGAACCCAAATGGGTAAATGCAAAATATAAAGCTGTGAAAAGAAAATGTATAATGTTGTTTAACTAGAATACAAAATAGCTCTTGACGGCTAATTATCTGTTTCCAAGTGTGAGTTTTATGTTCTGAGCATTGGCACTTAAGAAAAAGCCTAACTTAAAATCTAATGAGCATTAATTTCTCAGATCTGGAAATGGGTACTTGTAGTAGTCCTCAGATCAAAAGATCACTATTGGTCTTCATTTTACACAGTTGCCTTATTAATAATTTAATCTCCAGAGGTTGCTAATCCTCTCTTAGAACTTTGCATTTTTAAAAACATTTATTTGACTATCACAGGAGTAAGACTTAACAGATTTTACTGTCTAACGCCAACAGGTTTTACTCCGGTCTAACGCCAGACGATTTTACTTGTCAACTGGGGGCGTCCTAGGGCGTTTAAGGTGTCAGTGGCTTAAAGTGGTACTACGATGAAAATCGCATCTTTCCTGTCTAAGCCATTTTGAAACATAGACAAGTAGTCTGCGCGAGAAGAAAAATGATGTTTACTTTTTTCAAATATCTCTTTTCGTTCCAGAGATATTCGAGTTTTTAACTATGCAAATTAGCCAAGTGATGACATCATACACTCAACCAAATTTTGTTCAAATCTGATGAAAAGAGATATCTCAGCCAGTTTGTATCAGAAATTCTTGATATTTTGCAAAAGATTCTACTAAATGTTCTCCACAATATGAGCTTAACAGTTCTGTTACCATGGCATCATACTGAGTTCCAGACCTCCCCCATATTAAAAGCTTTCCTGGCCACCTTTGGCATTCCATTTTGATATTTGCTAACAGCACTTCATATG
>NC_090884.1:63312358-63319858 GCF_036669925.1 Montipora capricornis
CATCTAAAAATTCGTAATCAACGCTAAAATGACCAAATTTTGCCTAGAAAACATATTTTACTGTTATTTTTCTTAAATTTTTTCCTTCAACTTTCGCTTTTATAAAATGTTTCAGTTGTTTGTAAATAAGTTATTCGCTGTTGGAAAGCTTAGCTTTAAAATGATGTATTTTTTCCCCCTAACTTTAAAAATTTTTTTTCGCGAAGGCTGATTTACCACGGTTTTCTCGCGGTTGGGAAAGTAGGAAAAAGAGTTAGGCCAGTAGCCAGGTTTTTAACCTCAGAAAAGGATCTGTTTCGTCGTACGAACGTGTGAGGACCTGTGAGCCAAAGGGCCTCTGCTGGTATGACTTCTGGGTGACCCCTTAATAACTTCTTACTAACCGAGCGCGAGGGCCGTACTGCCAGGGAAATATTGGCCCGAGGTCGTGGCAGTACGTACCGAGCGCAGCGAGGTCCATACAAAAACGACCCAGGGCCAATATTCCCCAGTACGGCTCGAGCGAGCTCGGTTAGTAAGTAGTTTATTATGTGGTTTTTTAAGTACCTTTTGCTTTGTTTTTGCAAGCCCGTAATTGGCCCGTGGGCCAGTCACAATTTGCCTGGAACGCTGCACGTACCACAGGCAACCCAGTGTACCCTCACGGAGGGTCTAGTTTATCTCAGGGCCTCGGAGGGCCATCTTGTGTTCAAGGAGACCAGCATGCCAATTTAGCATGGTGTTTTGAAAATTTTGGCACTGGGCTTCCTTACTCATTCCATTCAATTTGCTAGCCTCTGAGCAGACTTTACAATACATGTAATTTCCATTTTCCTTGTAGACCAACCATGAACATGTTTTGAGCCATGGCTCGAAAAATCGTTGTTCCTTACACTTTGCAGATTTCGCTTGTGCTGTTTCTTCATTGTCTTCATTTGCCTTCGCATCATCCTTCTCTACTGTAGTTGCTGCTTCTTGTTCTTGATGTTTACTCGCTTAGGGTCATTTTGGAAATAAGAGCTGTGTTTGCCTCCCCCCCCCCCCCCCCCAGGGACTTAAGTCTTTTCTTCGGTGGCATTTAATTTTCAAGAATAACTATGTCCGCCTTACGAAAGCAAGCAGGAAGAGACAGAAAGCACACGTATGGACCAGAATCGAAAAACAGACACTTCTGGCATCTGGTACTAAATTTGAGCGTCTTTTAGGAAAATTATGAGTCTGAGACGCGGGACGTGCAGGTAGATGGATCACTGGAGAACAACCCTCTTTGAATCAACAATTACACCATGTCAACATTAAAGTTTTTTTTTTATTCCTATATTTTCACGCTATACTTCATTCCATTGTTACTTTTTTTTACATTTGCATTTTCTATTTATTATAAATTCAGCTTCCATCGCTTTGTATAATTATTCTGACTCAGTTTTTATGAAGTATGAACAAGGAGTGGGCCATACATGTATATCAGTGACAACCGCGGGAACACAGGATCTATTTTCTCGCACTCCGACATTTTCCTCTGACTCTAGACCCTTTAACGACTTTGCATAGTGAACATAATATAATTTTTGCCGTTGCTGAGCAGCCACTAGCTTATCATGTGCATTCAGTGTAACCTTTGGTCAGAGCAGTTCTGCTGTGGTTGGCAATTTGGAGTTCAGACATGGACAGTTTAGCATCTGCGAGGGGAATTAAGAGACCAATTCCAGTTATGGAGTTAGGGTATTGCGATAATCCAGCAAAGCAACATAGGGATCTTCCGCTTTCCTCAAAGGTTGCTTGATTGTACCAATAATTATTGTTCTCTCACTCATACCATTGGACTGTGGGTAACCAGGACTGGAAGTTATCAGCTGGAATCCCCATGATGAAGCAAAATTTTGCAGCTCGCGGCTTGCAAACGGAATATTATCTGCAACCAATTCATCTGGGACCCCATGTCTGACAAAGATGGTATTTAAATTAACCACAATAGAGGAAGAGGTCTTAGCCAAAAGTAGGCTGACTTCAGGAAATTTGAAGTAGTAATCCACAACATGCAGGTAATTCTTTCCTCTAAATTCGAAAAGTATCAGCTCCTAGCTTTTGCCAGGGTCTTCCAGGAACTTCATGGGAATAAGAGGCTTCTTTTGCTTGTTTCTTCGCTACTCTGCATACTTGTTGCAGCGGGTGATTGTATCCTCAATGGCTTTTGGGGCAGGACAGTATGAAACATCGAAGGAATATCTCTGAAGTCTGAGAAGCATTCGCTGAAGCCTGGGGGACATTTGTGAGCGATTCTAGTGGCTTGTGATCTGTCATGATCTTTACTGGCTGGCCATAGATGTACTGATGACACTTCTCGCACTCAAAAACTGTTGCTATCAGGCTCTTTTTCGATTTGAGCATAGTTCTACTCAGAAGCTATTAACGAACGTGATGTGTAAGCCACTGGGTGACCCTCTTGAAGCAAACAGGCACCCAAACCATCTTTGGAAGCACCATTCTCAACCAGAATTCCTTTGCCTACACCAAAAAGCTTCAGAACAGGTGCACAGACCAACAGGGCTTTAATGTCTTGAAAGGCTTTCTCCTTTGCAGGTAACCAGTGCCATTTAGTATCACTCTTCCGTTGGATTCAGAGGGGCTCCAATAACGCTGACAGGTTGGAAACAAACTCTCCGAGGTAGTTGACTAGCCCAAGGAAACAAGGAAAGTCCTCTTTTGTCTGAGGCTGTGGGTAATTTACAATTTCCTTAACTTTGTCAAGGTCAGATTCGAAATCAATGACATAAAAATCCAGAGTTTTTTCTTTCACTGTGCAACTCAAACTGACTTTGCCACCTGGGACAACCCAATAATTGCTATACGAGGACAATAATTCATTGGTTTCCTCCAGCTTTCCACACGTGGATAGGTTGTCATAAATTTGACGAGGAATAATATTTGCTTCAGCACCAGTGTCTAACTTGAATTCGACAAGGGTCCCACTGTCTTCCACTTTGCTGTGCCAGGCCTTTCCATCCACTGTGTTAATCTCTAACTCTCCAATAAAGATCTCAGTATCCACTCCTTCATCATTTCTTGCATCTTGTGGTATTGTCCAAGGGAACCACAGATGTGGCAACTGTGTGTACTTTCATCGCAGACACATTTTCCCGAATGCAGGGCACTGCTTACGACCATGCCTGCCATCACACTTGGAGTAATTAAAGTGAGTTCCATCAGGTTGTTTAGAACTTTTAAAAACTGCCAAAACTTGCTTTTCGGTTGACCGACCCCTGATTTCCTTGAGCTGATTCCTGGTAATTTCTGCTGAATGGCAGTGAGATAAAGCCTTCTTTAGAGTTAATTTATCCACATCGATGCATAGCAATTGGCTCTGAACTACTTTCACATGTTGAATTCCGAACTAGACGATCCTGGACCATTGTATCATTAGATTCAGTGTACTCACAGTTCTGGATCATTATTCTCTTGAGCTCTGTGACGAATTAAATTAATCTACAGTTTCTCCCTCTTGTTGACTCCGATTCCAAAACTTAAACTGTTCGAACAAGGACTACAAGGACTACAGTAATCATCAAGTTTCGTCAGCACTACATCAATCTTTTTCGTATCCTCCTACAGCTCAAATTCAAAGGTGTTAAAGGCCCTAAGACCATTCTCCCCGATACATTGGAGCAGAATAGCAACTTGGATTTCTTCATTCTTCCGATCAGCTTCGGTCGCCTTCAAGTAAAGCTCAAAATGCTGCTTCCAACTCGTCCAATTTTCACAAGTATTTCCTTCCAAACTCAACGTGCTTGGGGGCTAGAATTGTTCCATTTTCACTCCTTTACCGCTGCCACCATATCATGTTTATTGACTAACAAAACACAGCACATACATATATGGCCGCTCCCAACTACAATGAACCGCCAATAGGTCATGTGACGAGAAGTACATGTCACACATCTGTTCAGTTACAGATCATGGATGATGTCAGTTTTGTTGAGAAAGAGGGAATATTCAAGGGTAGGGTAGTTTCCAAAAGAAGTTAAGATTAAATTAAACAAGAAACAGGAGCAGGCGTAGCTCAGTTGGCTAGTAGGTCCTCGGGTTCGATCCTCGGTGACTTCAGTGTCTGTTTTGACTTTCCTCTGATCCGTGTAGCTATAGCTTTAAATACCCGTAAAATGGAGCACTGACAGAGCGAGAGGGTAAAGGGCACATGGTCAGCTTCTGTTGATACCAGTCTTGTACAGTCTAGCTGAAGGAACTACCGACTTTAAATAAAGTGACTTTACCTTTACCTTTAAAGTCTGACAGTCTCTGTCATGTGCTTTATGCGAGAATAGGAGGCAGTGAATAGGTAGTGGTTGACTATCGACCGATACCAGACCGCTAATACATCGACACCTGACCGAGAGATAAGCGACACTTGACCGAGAGATCACCGACACCAGACCGAGAGACTACTGACACTCAACAAGCTACATATCGGCTGACTGTCGATCGACACATTGACCGAGGCTCTATCGATAGGTGGTGTGTCTGTCAACAGACTGTTGACCAATGTATCGGCCGATATACTGGTCGACATGTCCTTATATCGACCGATGTATCGGTAGACACTACCTACATGTATACTACATATGATCCGTTTTTTCTACCTTCCTCTTACAGATTTTACTCTACATCCACTGAAAAATTATGTCCCCTTTAATTAAACAAGAAATCTTTCCTTACAAAATTTGAAACTACAACTATATGTGAAAATCTTTGATTTTGATAAAATTTGTTCATGTACTGTTTAATAAACAAGCAGGAGTGTTCTATCGGGTTTTAAACCATGAGGTATGGCAGTGATTTTCGACCCGATCAAACACGACATGCGAGTTTATGGAACTGCTTCAAAAACATTCCACAAAAGGCATGTCCCTCTGCAGTCCAGACAATGGTGCAAAATGTGAGGGGAATATATTAGCATTAATAATTTCTTTGGTGAAAGACTTGTGAAAAGGAGCGATAAAAAGAAGAATGATGTTTCAAGCGTTCTATGGTAATTTTGCAAGTTCAAGTTCGTGGATAAAAATTCCGCTTATATACAATTTCTGAAGCAATAGAATGAAAGGTAAAAAGCGTAATATCTGCATAGGAACAATAAGAAATAACAATGCAAAAATGAAGTGTAAATAAGAAGTGAAGAGAATGAAAACTATTAGAAGTTTTAAGCAAACAGCTTTGTGCGGATGGAATTACTCTGTTCGTTTAATTTTGGCCTAAGGTCCCAAATAAAAATATTTCACAAATCAAGCAATTGAACTTGTTTGAGCATTTTCTCAGGATTCTAAAATTCTTCGTGATTTCACGTGGCTTGTTTCCATGCTGTTCACTTACATGGTTGCCGATTACCAATTGTTTGTGTTCCTCCACACGTTGATGTAGGTGTCAGCTTGTAAAGCCGACATCTGCATCACACAGATCGCACTTAAAAAAACATACAACTTTTTGGTGATTGACAATTCAAGGTTTGGGTTCCTTAAATTTGCTTTTGTGGCTTGTAAAGAGAGGATGTACTTGATATTTATCTTTCAGCTAAGATCTTTAAGTTGATGGCGTAGTTTGTTTGCTGATCTCTTATCTTTGAAGGGCATGGGTATTCTAAGGGGAATTTCACCTGCTTGTTGCTGGGGGCATATGCTCCTGCATACTTATTGGAGTGGTGTACCATCCACCTCACTCGAACAGTGAACGAAACCTTGCATTGATTAGCCATCTACAAAATAATGTTGACACCTTTCTACTCAAGCACCCTGACGCGTTGGTTATGATCCACGGTGACTTTAATCCTGTGAGTACTGGCCTGAAGGCCTCCTTGGTTAGACAACGCACTAGCCTTACGCAGATAGTCAACGTGAAGACACGTGACATCGGTTTTCTGGACTGGACTCTTACAAACCGTCCTAAGGTGTTTGTTCAGCCAATTCAAGTCCCTAAGATCGGCCGGAGCGATCACTATGCCATTCTCATAAAACCTAGTAACCCTGCTGTGGCCTCCAGGGCTAACAGGACAATTAATTACAAACGAGACTTGAGAGACAGCTGTGTGTGTGCGTTTGGCAGATGGATCAATGGATTGAATTAGGCCTGTGTGTATAGTCTGGCCTCCACCAAGGACAAGTTTGAGCTATTCTATTCCATCTTGCAAGACGCAGTTGAAAGATACCTCCCATATCGCAAGTTTAGAATTTGTTCAACTGACAAGCCTGGGTTACTAGCTCCGTCAAAACACTGATTCCTAGGAGACAAGGTGCATTTATCGCTCAGGGGAAAGACTGTCATGCATTTAGATTGCTAAGAAACAAAGTTCAGAGGGAAATAGGGAAGTGCACGGGTAAATATTTCAACTCCAAGGTTTCGTCCTTAAAGGAAACGAGCGTTTCTCGATGGTGGACTGAGATAAAATCTCTGAGTGGGCAAAATAGCAAATCGGAGTGGTGGTACCAACTGTTGGACAATGACACACCTGATACACTAGTGTTGGTAGAAAAGTTTAACAATCTCTGACTTCACACTTCCATCCTCTATCAGGTGATGTGCTAACTGACCCCACCCCGGTTTCGGCAGAGTTCCTGGTGTCGGAATATCATGCCTACAAAGCCCTGCTTACAATAAAATCGAACAAGTCTCCGGGACCTGACCTAGTCCCCTCAAGAATCTGGAAGGACTTTGCCCTTGAGTTGGTGCCAGTCATCAGCCACCTTTACAACAGCTATATGGAGGAAGGATGTGTCCCCATAATCCTCAAGGAGTCTATTGCCAACCCAACACCTAAGGTAATACCTCTTAAAGTCATGGAGGAAGACTTAAGGCCTATAACACTCCTCTATCTCCTCTAGCCAAAGTGATGGAAGGATTTACTTTGGACTTGTTAATTTCGCAGATTCTAGGGCAGTTAGTCATCAAACACTTTTCAGTTAGCCCTAAGTCTACTACGCACGCGCTAGTTTACATACTCCATTCAATCTTAGAGGCTTTAGGTAAGGGTGGTAACCGAATTAGGAGGTTGTTTTGCGGATTTCAGCAAGGGGTTTAACCTGGTCGACCACAGTGACTGTGCCTTGCTGAAAGAGCTACAGGTCATGGTTGTGCATAGTGCTATTATACGCTGGATAGGCACCTTTTTGACTCAACGGCCTCAGCGTTGTAGAATTGCGGGTTCCTTATCCTCCCCCGTTCTTCCCCTTGGTGGTATTCCCCAGGGGACTAAATTAGCCCCTATGTTCTTTGCAATCCTTGTTAACCGATTAGTTTCCTCCTGACCACTACGTCTTAAGTATGTAGATGATACCACCATCTGCGAGGTCGTGCCTCGGTGTAGCCCGAGTTATCTACAAATCTTAGTTAACAAAATCAATGAGTTCACAACTTGTAGAGGCATGCCACTGAATCCAAAAAAATGTAAGGAGATGGAGATCAACTTCTTAAAACACCAATGCGTTAACCTCCAGCCCTTAGGGGTTGGTGACGCAGTAGCCAAGCAAGTTGACAACTACA
>NC_090884.1:63327358-63334858 GCF_036669925.1 Montipora capricornis
TGTGAATGGGTTAGCCCTGTTTAGTGCTAGCCATGCCTTGATCAACTCAGCGCTAACCAATAATAATAATAACATGAATTATTTTCAGCATTTTTTTAGAAGTAAGCAAAAGCTCCTTTGCAGCCATTTTTGGGATGTTATGCAACGCTCCCAAAAATGGCCCCAAAGACTAACAGAGGTGCACCAGCATCACAAATTTACTTGTGTATTTATTTTAGGGGGAAAAACAAGATGTGATGCCAAGAACGAGAATGCTCTGGCAAATTCCACAGGTGATGAAACCAAGGAAGCAAGTAGTTTGAAGTCAGGACTTCAAGATCAAAAATCACAAAATCAACAATATGACAACTCAAATGGATCTTCCAAACCAAGTAAACAACAGCCAAGAATGTCCCTTAGTCCAGATCATTCAGGTTCCCCTGAGTTTTCTCAAAATCCTGAGAATAGAGAAGTATCATCAAGTAGCCTTGCAGCCTCAAGTCAAGCGTCACAGATTAACCAACCTGGTATAATTTCCAGGGACCCCCCTAATCCTGAGATGGAAGACTTGTCAGGAGTTCCCAGAAATGAGAATGAAAACAGTCTGGAAACTTTGTCTGGGCATCCAATCCAAGGAGAACAAAATAATGGGGAAGCATCACAAAATGAGGCAACTGCTAATACTTATGAGAACTGTTTTGGTAAGTTAAGGTAATAGGATAATACCACTTTTTTGTCAGTCATACATACAGTCATAAAAGAGATACACGTACCTTAAGTTAGCCAAATATTATACGTGACTTGTTAAACATTGCCTTTTTAGTGTTGATGTACACTAGGTATTTTTGGTGATTGGAGACATTTTAACAGGGAAAATCGAACGAAACGTTTATGTAAATGAAAAGAAATCTAATTAATAATGATTTAAAGAAACATGGACAAGTAAAAACTAGGGATAAAAAGTTAAGCTTCCGACGTTTCGGCAGCCTCATGACGCCATTATCAAGGAGTTGGAAATGAATATGCGAAGAGAAATCTGAATCAGATATACAGCTATTGATTAATAAAACATTTTTTTCGTTTTTCCATCATGAAATAGTAATGAGTTTTATAAGAGCAACTTTTGTTTTCTCAATTCTGTTGCACTTTGTTAAGTTAACTTTTGGTTTGTTCAATCAAGAACATAAGGACTTGTCAATATTACAAGCTTCTAAGCTGAGTGATTTATGGTTAATTTGCTGGCCAGGGGTTAATTGTGAAACACATGCACCATTGACGGAAGCTTCATCCCTGGCTTGTACTTGTATCAACCTATGGGAAGATTATGATACTGAAATTAACTGAAATTAATCATAAACTGTATAAAAAAAACGTGCTTTCCACAATTATCTTCCACAAAGTCAGGTGTCTGGTCAGTTATGTTTTTGATGTATTTTCATGGGATTCTTAGTTTCAGAAAAGATTTTTGGTGACAAATTTCTCCTTGACAAGTTAGCGGTTCGTCTGGATCGCACACCAAATCGTTCTATTAAAAACTGGGAACATTTGGCCTGTACAAAGAAAATAGCTGCACCTCCAGAAGTGCGTCTGAAGTGCAAACTACGTAGTGAAAAGAAATATACTATGATGGTGTTTGACGTGGTGACTGCAGGACATCATAAAACAGTAAGGGACCTAATGGATGCATTGACAAGAATGGAGAGACAAGATGTTAGGAAAATAATTACAGATGTTTTTCCAGGTACACTGTGTTAAAGGTTAATGACAATTCTGCAATTTAGAAAAAAAGAATGAGTTACATGTATTATCTAATTGGATGAGAGTTCATCAAAGTGTGAATTGTGTTCTGCTTGAATATGGTAAACAGCTCTCTCCCCTGCTTGCTTGTCATTACAGGGCTGTCAATCAATCAGATCCCCTTTTTATGGGTTAATTATGCGAACCGGGTTGTTTTCCACACAAGCCATGTTGACAAAAAGTATAAAACCAACTTTACAATACTAGCAATGGTAAACTTAATTTTAATTTACAGAACCCATTGTTACCCACCATGTTTTTGGGTGTTACTCAGGTTCTTCCTGGTGTTTTGAAGTGGTTTACATGTAACTAGTGCAATTTAAATGTCAATGTTAAAGTTCAACCATGACCGAAAAATGAGCTCTTATTTTTCTGTGGATTTCAAAACTATGTCAACTAAACGCTACATTACCCAAGTTTTAAATCTTGATTTAAAAAAGACACCTCTTTATTTTAAGTGGAATTTTCCTACTTTATGGTCTGCCATTACTAACTTTAAAATCTTGAGAGAGCTGGATCGAGGAGAAAATGACGTCAAAGCCTCAGCATTTTAAGAATGCAATCAGGGTTTGAAATTTTATCACTTGCCCGCTTGCCCAGTTGAGTGTCAGAACTATTTTGGCGAGTATTTATCGAGAATCACTCGCCTGGTTTGGTGAGTATGATTTTCACATATTCAAAACAGTAAATTCATTTTCTGCTTTAAAATAAGTACAATGTCTATGAGCAATTGCAGCTCTTCAATATGGCGGACGCGAGTTTTCTAGCCCTGCTAAATGCTGTTCTTTTTATCGTTTTCCTTTCGCATTGCTTGAGTGGAGATCCCTATGAAATCTAGGTTACCTTTAAGTTAACCTACTTATGCGGCCCCGATGGAATTGATCCTCGTAGACAGCCATTTCGCATGTGTATAAGCGCTCTAATTCGAGTTCAAGGTCCTCGTGGAACGAAGGTCATAAATACTGGAGGCAACTCTCTCAAATGCAAGCTGCGGGTGCAAGTTTTCCTGAGGCTTCTGCTAATGTTCGGCGATGTACAACTAAATTCAGGTCCATGGCTATTCCCCTAAGGGATATGCACCAAACCAGGGAAATCCAACCAAAGAGGAATTCAGTGTGACATGCGTGTTACTTGGTACCATACTCGCCGCATGAACATGGATGTACTTGCCAACGAAACACTGGCAAATTCATCTTGTATCTGGGTTTGTGACAACTGTGACATGCCCAACTTCTCTAGCTCTTTGCTTGAGTCATTTGATTTTATCGATTCTCCAAATCGTTTTTCTCCCATAAGTGGATTAATTAACTTCCAAGCCACATGAGCAGGCATAGAGACACTTGTAAATGTAAATGTAACTGTAAATGTGCTTAGTTGACCGCTCCCTACAAGAGCTTTTCAGGATCAACCGGCTCAACGGGAACGGACGGAATGCATGTGATCACGGTGCACCGCAAACCCAGCCGGATGTAATTGACTGGGAGTCGATTTTGAGGAGGGAGGAAAACCGGAGGAAAACCCCCTGAGTCAGGTTGAGATCGACTGAAACTCAGCCTACATACGACCTGGGGCCAGAGTTGAACCTGCTGTGTGGTCACAGAGGTGGGAGGAACGGTTGATGACCACTAAACCACCCTGACTTGTACTTCAACTCGCCTTGTAGGCATAGGAAGCAGACCTCTTCAGATAGTGACTCAACTACAGGTCCAGAGCCACTTCATGACATCCGTCCTCATGAAAAACATCTAAGAACTTGTCAGACGACCATCCTGGTGAAAGCCTAATTTAACCACCTGAGAGCTTGCCAGATCTCTCGCATCACAGGCATGATCAAATACGGGTGTGTATATGAACTTCTGCAGTCTTATTAGTTAGAGCAAGCGTTTACAACTTCATCAGTTTACAGTGACCTATAAACCTGATGTCATCGTAGGCTGTGAATCTCACCTTGATGGGTCAATTAACAGCAGCGAAATATTTCCATCTGGCAGCATATCTTAACCCCCTACCAAACCGTAAAGATAGGGGACCATGGGCTTAAGGGTGGGGTCTTAATCGCAGTCCACAGTAACATGATCATCTCAGTGGAACGCTTGTCACCAGCAAATTGCAAGATTGGTATGGGTTAAGCTTTCACACTCAAAATGGTGAAATTTTGTTTGGATCTTTTTATTGCCAGCCTGGCTCTACCGTTAATATCATGGACCAGCTAAGACTTTCAATGTGCAACCTCAGGGAACTGGCTGGCTGGAATTGGAGGCAGTCATGTAATTCTTGGTGGCGACTTCAACCTCCCAGATATTAACTGGGAGAATGGCTCCAAATGCAAAGGCTATCAATGAGAAAATGTTGGAGATTGTAGATGACTTTAATCTTATACAAATGGTTTGTGAGCCAACTTGCCAGAACAATAATGGTATGTTAGATCTTGTATTCACCACTCACCCTGATCTCATTAATGGAGCTTTTGTTGTACCTGATCGTGAGTGACCATAGTGCAGGAATATGCGACATCAACCTCAAGAATCCACCACCAATAAATCCCCGAGGTCTGTCTACTTCTATAAGAAAGCTAATATGACAGGATTGACTTGGTTGCCATGGTAGCATTCAGCGGTCATCGAAGATGGCGGTTGTATGTTTTATCGCTCTCGCTCGATCTAAGTGAATCGATGGACTTATTTCCGAACTCTTTTAGTATTGCTTCAGTTACTTCAATCTAATTACTTTAATATGCTTGACAAAGTGAAAAATCAGAAAAAAGTAAGCTCCCCATCAGCAGAAGCCACAGAATTTGAACTACCGGAGCTTTCATCAAGCAGCATTCAAGATCTTCTCAAGAAGAAGGAAATTGAACTCGTGTCTCCGTGTTGCACGTAACAACTATATTAATAGCGTTATCGGGGATGTCAAATCAAATCCCAAGTCGTTTTGGAAATTCATCGCTTCTCAACGTAAGGACAGCCAGTCTATGCCACCTCTTCAATCACAGAATGGCCATCTCGCTGAATCTGACCCTGAGAAGGCTTCGACTCTAAACCAGCAATTTTGTGATAATTTCTCATCTGAGGACACTGTATCAATCCCGCTTTTAAAGCGAAAGTTCTCCAATATGCCTAACATCCAAATCACTGAGGGTGGGGTCTTCAAATTACTTGCTAGCCTTAAGCCATCTAAGGCTGCTGGTCCCGATGGCCTACACCCCATAGTCCTTAAGGAACTGGCACCAGTCATCTCACCAACCTTGGTGTTCATTTTTCAGAAGTCTCTCGACAATGGTTCTTTGCCTAATGACTGGTGCAACGCAAACGTCTGCCCGCTCTTTAAAAAGGGCGACAGATCTCTTGCAATTAATTATCGACCTATCTCGCTGACCAGCATAGTCTGCAAAATTCTCGAACACATCATCTGCTCCAACATCATGGCCCACATAGACGCCAACAATATATTGTCTGATCGCCAACATGCATTCAGGAAATCACACAGTTGTACGACACAGTTATGCCATGTGATTAATGACTGGGCGTTTAATATAGATCGTGGGTTTCAAACGGATGCCTTTATAATTGATTTTGCCAAGGCTTTTGACAAAGTGCCGCACGAGAGACTCAAGTCGAAATTGTTTAGCTACGGCATCAGTGGGCGTACCCTTTCATGGATAGACTCCTTCCTCTGTCAACGAAGACAGCGAGTGGTCGTCAATGGGTCTGTTTCTGAATGGTCATGTGTTACATCTGGTGTACCCCAGGGAACAGTCCTAGGGCCCATTCTCTTCAATCTGTTCATTAATGATATCGTGGAGGTTGTAAGCCCAGGTACAGAGATTCGTCTCTTCGCCGATGATTGCATCTGCTACAGGAAAGTGAGCTCCATAGTAGACAGCGAGATCTTGCAGCAAGACATCGATCGGCTGGCTGTGTGGGCTGATACCTGGTTGATGGACTTTTCCCCGTCGAAATGTAAAACCATGCGGGTCTCCACAAAGACACGTAACAACATCCCGCACCTGTACCACCTCAAGGGTGCGGCCCTTGATTCTGTAAAGGAAGTAAAGTATTTAGGCATAACCATCACTCACAATCTTCGCTGGAATAAGCACGTCGCTGACGTCACCCGTAAGGCCAATCAAATCTTGGGCTTGCTGAGGAGAAACCTGTATTTCTGCGATCAAAATACTAAGGAGGCAGCTTATGTAGGCCTTGTACGACCCATCCTGGAGTACGCCAGCGCCATCTGGGACCCTCCAACTCAAAACCTAATCCAGGAACTCGAGAAAGTCCAGCGTCGGGCTGTGCGGTTTGTTACATCAGATTATTACTGGGTTGCCAAACCCAGTCGGAATCTCGGTTTCATTTCGTGGGTTTTTTTGTTATTTTCCGTGTCGGGAAAAGTCTTGCCTGTCACTCCCCTGCTAAGTGGTGTCTTTGTGCATGGAGTCTTCTGTGCGTATTTTGTTAGGTTTGAGGGGGCTGGGGTAATGCGTAGCTTGCTCTGCACAATGAACCTGTAATGGCGTCGAAAGTCATTGTAACGCGAATGGCTTTTTAGTACATCTTTAAAGAAAATATACCCACATGGAGCTCAAGAATGGAACGTCAAGACAGGCGGTGAAACATAAAGATCTGGAATCTTAAAAAAGCGACGAGTAATGGACTTCGACAGCGTGAATCTTTCGCCCGTCGAGCCGAAATCAAAATATGCTGTACTTCTAATATTTCGCCAAGGTGGTGTTACGTACAACACTGAAACCAAATGGAAATTTCTCTGGTAACTTACGGGTTCAACAAAGACAGAGAAGGAATCGAACACCACAAGTAGATCTGTGATCTCTGTTGTGTGTCTCACAGTGTTTACTGAAGTCGCATCTATTTAAAGTTTGCCTGTTTGTCTGGCAAGTAACATTCATTTTAAGACTCAACTCAGCAAAGGTAAAAACAAATTGGAAATGTGACAGTGAAAAATTATTTGAATGAAAGCTTGTTGTCTCTTTTGTGCTTTATTATTTACGGTCAAGGTTCTTTCGAAAAGGGTTTGATGTGAACTGTCAGAAATTTATTTAATTGCATATGCTTTGTGATTGTGTGTTTCGCTTGCTCGCCCGCCATCTGAAATAGGAAGGGTTTCTTGCCTCTTGTAGCAAATATGTTGCTTGTTTCAATAAATGTTTCGCTAGAAAATATTTCTGTGAAATTTCTAGCTTTTGTAAATTTATCATGCGTAATTTTCGAGCTTAACAAATTTGCATACATGTGTTGAAATGTGTGATACGGGGAGAATTTTTGTGGTAACGCATAAGTCACGAAAATAAACAGGTCTGTTGGAAGCGTGCTTGAGTTTCAACAAAATGACCCCCAAAATGGGCAAAATATTGTGACGCTGATGAATAATAAAGTAGCTGCTATTACCAAAACGATGGAATTACCTGGTGATAAATAACCTTGTCTTGGAGAGTAAATTTTTGATTTTCCAGAAACAATGGTCACTGTGACCTCTGAGAGTGATCTTTGTGTTGAATTCGCGCATTTCTTGTCAAAATTTATAACAATTGAAAGAAAAAGAAAACTAACAAAAACAAAAACCCGGTATCTTGGCATCATTTGACACAGATGCTTCACTGTTTCGCGAGTAAACATGCCGCGGTAACTTGAACACTCTGCCCGCTGAATTCGATGTGCGATTTACTCGGTGCAGCCAAAAGTACAATTACAACAAAACAACTAAAAT
>NC_090884.1:63342358-63359858 GCF_036669925.1 Montipora capricornis
GTATTGTTTTGTAGAACAATACGTATATCTAAGGGAATCGAATATGTACATGGCTAATTTGTGCTTACGGGATGAATAGAAATGGATCTCATTTCTCTCTCCCTCTCGCTCTCCCTCATCCTCTGTCTCTTCTTTTCTCGCATCCCTTACAGCGTTGCTTCTTTTCGTCCCAGGTTTCCTCTTTCTATCCCTTCGTCCTGTCCTTTTTTTTTTGTCAGTTCCCGCTTGGCTTTTCTGGTATTTCAATGATATGTCACTTGCAACTTGCCTTGAACTCCGACCCACTGTAAACCTCTGGATTACTTGTCCCTCGTCTTCACCACTGTGCCAATGTGTCAAGTTGCGAATTCACATCTTGAAAATGATATTTATTTTGAATTCTGGCTGACTATTTACGTAACAATGATAACTAATTATATACACGTGCCGTGCCGAGCACCTACAATCAAACCTACAACTCGTAGGTTACAGTTCAAAGATCCTTGTTTTACTACTCTTGAAACAAACCCATCCCTTTAACAATGCTAACCTTAACCCGAATTAGGACTGAAGACAACGTATAGGCTTAAGGTTAGTCCCTGTGATAGTTTTACGTTTATCCAGTATTGCTGTGATCTGTGAGCTGCTTTTTCTCATGCCCCGTGCTTTACTGAATGGAAGAGTGACGGTACCATGCTTCCAGTCCGATTGGTGCATTCTTCATGAAAAACTTCAATGCAAGTGTTCATTGTAGTTAAAATCATTTCACGTTTCCCTTTTTTTTTGAAGCAAAATAGTAGTATAGGAGTTGGGGGTACGAGCACATTTTGCAAAATGTGCTCATACCAACCCAACTCCATACTACTTTACATTTAATGGCTTTCATATTTTTGATTTTGTATTTTTGGTCTCATATTCTTGGAAATCTATATGTTTTATATTTCTGCGAATCTATGCCGTGGCGAGGCAGAATGGATCCAACGCAAAATTTATTTTGGAACTATATGTTTTTAACAAACATAAAATAATATCTCATATAATAGTATAATGAGTTGCCAAGAACTGCATCAAGAACTTGTCGATATGGAAGAAGTGGTCTGTCCATTTTGCAATAAACAAATCTCAAAGCCTACTAAAAAAACAGAACAATGTTGTGATGAACCGTTTATAGTGAATGATAACAATATGCTAGTTTGTAAAAAATGTGGGTTGGTTAATGGCTATAAACCACTTATAGAATTTGTTGATTTTCACTCAAATAAGCATAGATTCCATCGTAAAAGTGTTTACCAAAGAAAATATCATATAGAAAACATAATGAATAATATAGCTGTCAAAAATGGTTTCCAGATTTCTGTAAAAAATATGGATAAAATAATTCGAATTTTTGCGGCTATCGGGGAAGTTGTGAAAGATGTTAACATTGATAGAAAGCGTATGATTAACATAAATTTCATTTTAAAACAAATATTTAAAATGCTTGATCTTCCTTTTGAAAAGGTCAAGACGAGTAAATCCAAAAAGACACTTCAATCATATGAACGATATTGGAAAGACATCCTGTCATTGGCATCAGACCGAATTAATGAAATAGTTAAGGAATGAATTTGTCATTGTATTTAGCGTAGAACTTGTCAACACTAGGACAAACATCAGTTACAAAATCATCTACATTTTTTAATTCTGTGTGAAACGATGGTTGAAAATCACCGCTTCTCAACATGTCTTTTATTGAATTCAAAAGATGCTGATAACTTTGGTATGCGTATGTACAATTTTGTATTTTAAGATCCAATGATTGGAAATCCATGTAAGACTTGATTAACAAAGCACTTGTGCTTATAGCTACTAGGGCTATACCACCAGTTACAACAGCACTAATAATCCCACCAGTACCAGTTATGATAGAAATAGTATTACCAATAAGTTTGAATTTTTTGAAGCGTTTGACAGCCTTTTTGTAAGCCCAACACTTTCTATGGTATGCCTTATAATAGCTTTTTAGTTCGTCGACCTGATCTTCTGAGAGTTTGTCTGAAATATGGTTCCAGCTGAATATTCTCTTTTTTCGATCTGTCATATATATGGTTTAGATTGTTAATCGTCTGCATAGACAATATAGTATACCACTGACTTGACCACAAAAAGGTGATCTTTTAATCAGTTTAGTTGTGTATTTTTCTGAAATAGCATAAGTGTAACCTCTACCGAGCTTATGGTGGTCATAAAACCTCCCGGAAGCATCATGTAATACACTATGTGAATTTAATATATCAATCCAACCGAAGATCTTTTCAAGTAACCATGTTAGACAGCCACTACCTGGTCCAAGAAGACCAATTTCACCATCATTGAGTTCAAGAATCTCATTCATAGACATGTCTCTTTTCAAATAGAAACAGTGCAGGTATTGATAAACAAGTGCTGATTTTAATATTTTGTCATTAATGCATGGATGTTTTTCTTTTGCTTCTTGAAAACTATATTCCACAAATCGTAATAAATTGTCGATATACATATATATTGAGTTATATATTTTGAGAATCCACATCACAAATCGAAGTGATTTTGAATGAACCTGAACATATTTTTTAATTCATTATCAGACAGAGATTTTGCCCAAACAGCAAAAGCATATAAATCCATTTCACAGAAATTCACAGCAGTGCCATCAGTATGAACCTGACATCCAATAAACATTTCTTGAGCTGAACCTGTCAGAGTGGCAGAAATTGTTTCTGTTTTAATCGCACTGATTGATGTAACGCCTCTAAAGAGTTCTAGATTTGTCCCATTAATACGAATTGTCCAAACTTCGATATTTCCAGAGAGATTCAGCAAAGAAGGAATGTTAAGTCTGCCATTTGACGAGGAACCAAAATCGACATAGACTGTACCATCTCCCCATGGTATATGCACACCGAATCTGACGGCTCCACGCCCCCATTGAAACTGTGATTGATTAGTTATCGCTTTTGTTTTGACAACCAGTATTACTGTGCATTTGTTACCAGAACTACCCGCTATTTCAGAAACATCAAATGATTTTTTTTCCAAATAGTCATCACTACCATCGAAACGTATAAAAAACAGTTTTTTCAATGAATCCCTCAGAAGAAGAGGCTTTTTTGAATTGGTTTGTTGTGAAAAATCGATATTATTCGCAGGATCCATCCATGAACTAACTCTGTCATTTGAATCGGCTGTGACTACTGATAAAGCTGGAATTAATGCAATGCTGATTTTGTCTAACACTGGTATACCAGGTAGACTGTTCGAAATAATAAAAGTCGATCTGTCTAACTTCAAATCGAGTTGTTTTTTTATGACAACATGGTTCTCTTCCGTAGCAGCCTTAACGACGAGATTTTTGTCAGTTTCTATATGTCCATCATCATTTACTGAAAGTTGAGCTTGAGCTTGATAGGTAAAATCATCATCAGAGTGATAGTCAATGGTGTATTCAATTTTGTCACCATTGACGTCAAGAAGATGTGTACCATCTAAATTTTTTACATACAATGTCATATACTGTTGCATTATATAATTCAATTAATCAGTAATGTTTTGTAATGTATAATGTAAACATAAGATCTTACGCCATCCCCATCGTCATCATCAAAATTTATTCGTATGTTTGTTATGTTTTCAAAATATCGATTGATATTGACAGTAAGTATTTTGCTTGTTGAAAAATCTATGTCATAAAATACACTAGCGTCTCCATAAAAAGTTATATCGTGATTCGACTCTGATGGATAATTTTTTTTAGCATGAATTTTTATTTTATCAATATAAATTTTAGTAAATGTTAGAGGTACTGTTCTAGAAATATTAAAATCACAACCCAGTGATGATTCTGAAGTGGTTCCATAGGCGTAAGACGGTAATATCTTATCAAATAACCCTAAATTTTATTACCATTCATATTGATTGGCACATGCATTAAAAATTGATCATTTACAATCTCATAAGCCAAATTGTAATCATAAATTGTGAAATCAAGGTTGTTTTTTGCTTCGCCTTTTATACCGTAAATCAGGGCATACAATGGTAAAAGAGTTGGGCTTCTATTGTCATAATTTGCTTGAACAGTTACATATAACCGTCTTTCGATAGTTGGTGAAGAACCATCTGGTGATAAGTTCATGATAAAGCGATAATATTTATAATCTCTGTTGGTTTTGACCGTAGTGGTTCTATCAGTGTTCATGTTTCTTTTTTCAAAAGTAACCTGAAATGAATTAAACTCCACATCGAAACCGGTTCTCAGGAAATATATTTCCAAACACACAGTATATTTATCGCTATAATTGTCACGTATCAGTTTGAATAGATTAAAATCGAATCGTCCTTTAAACAGACTGGAACCATCTGCTGCCTTTTGAACATTGAATGAAAATGCTTTTTTGTTGTTTTTATGTGGTGAGTCATTATAGTTGGTTAAAGTGGCATCCTGTATTCCATAATCTTCTGTAAATTCCCCATCATCCATAGCATATTTCAGCACATTTTCTCTGTTTGTGTGAGTAGTTAAGTGACTCTTCACTATTTCGTCGTCTACATATTTCTTGTTTTTTTCTATTTGTTCGTCTGTATATTTATTGTTTTCGGTAGAAACAGTTGCAATACCGTCATTCACTTGCTTCAAAGTGATGGCATCTTGATTATGTGTGGCGTTTCCGAGATTTGTTAGTCGATTATTATTCATATTCAAATTTCCAGTCAGAATAACAGAACCGTCTTTTTTCAAATAATCGGGCAAATTCAAGTTTGTAGTGTGTGTTTCAAGGTATTGTTTATTTACAGCGTCAGTGTTTCCTGTTGGGTCGGCTATATTGATTATTCGTTTATTGTTCATATCCAAATTGCCTGTCATTTTAGCTGAACCGTCTAAACGAAGCGAATCTAAAAATAATCGATCAACATAACCTTTTCCAGTGGCATTATTTCTACCTGTCGGATTAGCAAGATTGACGATCTTTTTTTGTGACATATTTAAATTTCCAGTCATGTCCTGCGTACCATCTCGCAACACAACCTGATTTGTATTGGGTTTGGTTGATAAACCAGTTTGTAATTGGTGTTTTGTAACAGCGTCAGAATTGCCAGTGCCTTCAGCAAGATTGCTGATTTTATTATTTCCAAAGTCAAAATTGCCAGTTACGGAAATACTTCCATCTTTTTTCAAATAATTAGCCAGCTCCGTTTTATCAGCTTTAAAATTAAAAGAGCTGTCAACGTAAAATTTATTGGAAGCATCTGAATGTAATATTGGATCTTGCACTCCTGAGATTCTTTGATTTTTCATGTCGATCGGATTTTGGGCTTCTATCTTTCCATCATTTGTATTTAAATCGAAATAAAAGTTATGCAAATGCGCACTACTGACAGCGTCACTCTGGCCATGTCTAGCAGGGGCTATATTTTCAACCCGTCTATTATCCATATTAAGGGCGCCAGTCATTGCATTGCTCCCATCTATTTTCAAACACCCAGAAACCTCTTTATCAACATAACTCTTAGTAGTTGCATCGTCATTCGTTTGAGGTGAATCTAAATTTCTCAGTTTTTTATTCTGCATATCATAATCACCGTCATCTGTTAGTTTAAAACCAACACCAGGCAATCCTTTTACTATTTCAATAACTTTTTCATGTGAATATGTGTCTTCAGGTAATTTACCATTTGAGTAACTCATATATACAATTGGTTTATATTTTTTCATCGAAATTCTTCTTTACTTGTTTCTTGGGTTTGTCAATATATATAAAACTAAAAGGGTCTCTGGTTGCTCTCTCGTATAATTGTTTTGAGACATTGTTTTCACGACATATGAGACTTTTTTCATTGTTACTAGGAAAATCGTAAATGGCAAAATGTGAGCAGTTTAATCTTATATCTTTTGGTGTCTTATAGTAGCTTTGACTCAAATATATGGCACAGCAGTTTTTATGTCTCCCCTGTATAAAATAGTCAACTAATGGTTTTTGGTTTTTATCACATACGAAATCGTCGAATATCACAATTTTTTGATTGTCACCATTGAGATTTTTTACAGGCATTATTTTATCATTGCTTGCTTCAATGATATCATAACCAGCTTCTTCACTCCATGGTTCGAACTCTTTCATGAGATTCTGATACTTTGACTGCTCTAAGTTTTTTGCATAAAGGTATATTTTATCAAAATACAACAGATTGTGAATCATATGCATCAGTGTGTTTGTTTTTCCCGAACCAGAAGGTCCACAAATGAGCATGCGGAAGCATCGATCAGGCATAAAATCATGTAGTTGTGTGAAGTTTGTGACAACATCGTCGCCAGTATCATAATTAGGTATCTTCATTTATATCATATGGGTATATTGTTTCAATAAAGTTGTGTTCAACATGGTGTTCAACACGGTGTAAAACGCTATTTTTTATATATGAATTTCCATTTTATGTAACGTAACAATATAACAATAAATGAGTTTACTTAAGTGGAAAGAACTCGCAAAGAGTAAATCTGAATTAGGGGACAAGATCAATTATGTCCATAATGCAATTACAAAACATGATATCGATCAGAAGACCAGTCAACAGGGATTTTCAAAAGTATTCCAACCAATTACAAGTAAATTAGATGATGTTATTGATAGTAATCAGGCTTTAAGGTTGCCAAGGAAAAAACGACCACTGAAGAAAGGAGAAGTTCCTGATTACGGCATTGATATAGAGGATGAAGTTCCAGATATGAATCTTGGTGATCTATTTGAACAACCTGTTTTGCCACAGCAAGAAAAACAACTGGTGCCAAAACCACCAACATATGAAGAGTCTTTACAAGATCTTCTGGAAGGAAAAAAAGAGATGTATGTTGATCCTAAGTACTTTCCTGAAGAACCAGAATTACCACCAGAATATGATGATGACGATGCGATCGATTATGGAATGGATGAAGAAGATATGGAAAATGAGATATTAGGGGATCTTGGTATACCAAATTATGATTCTGTTGAAAAGCTAATAAATCAACAAGAAATGACTGAACGAAAAAACAAAAAATATCTCAATAAGATTGTCAATGCGGCTAAATTTAAAAGAAATCAATTGAAAGCCTACAAAGGAAACGTTACAAAGCAATACAAAAGTGGGAATATAACGGAAGCTGATAGGCAAGAGGAAAACAAAAGAGTGGATCGCGCTATGAAAACTCTAAATGAATACATAAAACATTATCAAAATAAAATGGAAACAATGAAAGGTTCTGGTAGGAAAAAACAAAAAGGTGGTAATGTGATATTTTTCAACGAACCGAAAGAACTCATAAAAAAATTGGATTTAATCATTGGTGAGATATTGGCTGGCAATACAAGCATTGACATGCGAAATATGGGTGTTTCTATATTGGACACATTATTGAAAATGACAACAATTAACAAATCACAATATGGTAAATTATACAAACAATATTTCCAAATTTAATGTAACTTCATTATATAATGGAACGAGAGATAGTTTTATCATCTTACAGTGTGAAAAATAAAGGGGATAATAAACCAGAAGATTTTACAACAAATTTCACCAGACCTGTAACTCTAGACAACAATAAGCAATATGTTATTGGTCTTAACAGAGTCATTAACATGTCATTCACTTGGTTCAATGTCAATGCTGGGTACAAAAATCAATTAATCAAATACAGCTCCGATAATGGTTCAACTTTTAAGGACATTACCTTTCCAGCTGGGGTATGGAATTATACGGACTTTGACAGACATATTAAAAATGTGACGAAAACTGGTGATACGTATCCGATGACTCTTGAATTCAACGAAACAACATTCAGAGTCACGGTTACATTAGCTGCAAATTACCAACTTGATTTAAGAGCAAGTAATTTTAATGACCTGATCGGTTTTGATAAAAAGATATTAGCAAGTGGAACGCATATTGGACCAAGAGTGCCAAATCTCAGTCAAGACACAGACGTACTCAATATTCATTGCGATTTGGTAAACGAAAGTTTAGTTGACGGCGAAGAAACAGACATCATTTATTCATTCTCAACTAGTGTACTAAAACCAAGTTACTCCTTCACCCTCGAACCACAAAGAGTTACATTTAATCCTGTGAACAAAACTACAATTTCATCAATCAGAATCATGATAACAGATGGAAAAAGAAGATTAGTGGATCTAAATGGAGCAGATACGTCTTTTTCACTAATTCTGAAAAGTATCTAATGTAACAGTATAATGAAACCGTATGAATTTAACAGGTTTTACCACCCAAAACTTGGTAAATTTGTATTTCAACATAAAGGGTCTGGGCTTATCTTAGACAACATTTTTAAACCATTGAAGAGTGTGGCATCGTCTGTTTTCAAGAAATTTGCTAAGCCATTAGCAAAGAAGGCATTAGAATCAGGGGTTTCCCATGCAGGTGATAAAATTGGCAAGACGGTGGCAGAAAAGTCAGGAGACCTAATAATGAAAAAATTAGCAAATTTGAGAAAAGGAGCCACAACACCAACACAAAAAGCAATTGTTCCATCCTTGCCCATTGAACAGAAACAGCAAGATGAAAGCGCTGACATGATACTAAATAGATTGATATCCGGATCTGGAAGAAGGCGTAGATTTTTCAAATAAATAACATGACAGCAAAATTATATAATACAATAGTATAAATGGCTTTTAGAACAAGTGAATTATTGCAAAGAAATGAGTTGGTGCGTTTCCAACTTGATGATGTAATTAGAGCCCCTGGAAATAATCAACATCAAGAAAAGAACGGTTATAGATTCACCATCAACGACCGGAGTTCTTTCTATGATTGGTACAATGCTTATTTCGAGGTTCAATTCCAGTTACAAAAAATAGCAGATGGAGCTGGTTATGCAGCAGCCGATAGAATAACGGTGATAAACGGATCTCATTCATTGATTGCACATATGATGATTAAAAGTGCTGGGAAAATTGTTTATGACACTGACAATCTACATAAGGTCACTTTTGTGAAGAATCTGTTGGAATATTCTGATGATTACTCGAGAAGTGTAGCTAAGAACAGTTTTTGGTATTTAGACACAAATGCTACGACAGCCAATACTAATTCAGGATATGAATCTAGAAGAGTGCTTACACAAGCTACCAACGATGATGGAACGGGAGGAGCAAAAGATGTGAATTTGATCATACCTCTCAATCGTTACAGTTTTTTTGAAGAGTTGCAGGATAAAATGTTGGTTCCTATGCAGTTACAATTCAATTTGAATCTCCAGAACGACAATGAACTCATCAATAGGGCAGCAGCAGCAGATGCCGGAAGAGTAGTGATTAACAGATTTCTACTATGGGTTCCAAAATTAACACCAAAAGACAGTATGTACGACAAATTTGTAAGCTCTTTCATGAAAGAACACAAATGGACATATCAGCGTGAACTATATGCAGTTTAGCACCTGCTAGAGTCAGTGGTTTTTTTCAGATTTCTTCCAGCATTGACAATGTCAAAGCAATTTTTGTTTATCTACAACGGGCTAAAACCAGAGTTGCAACTCAAAATCCATATATACTTGATACCTTCAAACTGAATGAAGCAAACGCAAACAGTTATTTAACAACATGCAGACTCGAATATGGCAATGGTGTTTTCTACCCAGAAACAGAATATGACAGTGAAAGCAAAGTGAGAATATTCAATGATCTCATGTCTTATGCAATGCGAAAAAATGATTACAACACCGGAACGCAGTTGAATCTAGCTAATTACAATAGTTTGTATCCACTGATTTATTTCGATCTGTCATATCAAACAGAAAAAGTAACAAGAGACCCTAAACAGTTGATTTTCAGGTATAAAATAAGTGCCAATAGTGCAGCAGATTTCAATGTCCATGCAGTTGTATTGTACGAAGAGTCGGTTGTTATTGACAAGGTGGGTAATGAATTGGTTATAGTTTAATCCCATGAATGACACATATTTATTTGTATATGTTTTGTGACTGGAATTATATAACATATATTATATGACTGAACTTCATGAAATCAACGTAAGACTTTCAGATAATCAAAAAAAGAATCTGAGTAATGCTTACCATAAAAGGGAAACAATTGTTCTAAGACTGACAAATGATTCTCTTAATGGAAACGACACTCTTTATGTTCCAGCAATGGTGAAAAAAAGATTGCAAAAAAATCGACAATTGAACAAAGGAATGGACATCAAATTATCCAAAACGAACATCAGGAAACAAGTCGGTGGAAGTCTTTTGAGTACCGTGTTGTCGCTTGGTATGAGAGCTCTTCCAGCAATTGGTAAAACCCTTGGGTTGAGTGCTCTTGGTGGTTTAGCAGAAGCCGGAGCTAAAAAATTGTTAGGATCTGGTCAAAAAGGTGGTGCTATGCCATTACCCATGATGATACCTTTCAATGCAATCAATCAACTGATGCCATATCTGAATATGTTTACAACCAAACAGCAAAGAGACATAATGAATGCGGCTCAAACAGGATCTGGCGTTAAAATAACACCGACTAAAACACAATCAGGTGGATTTTTAGGCACTCTGTTAGCTAGCATTGGAATTCCTTTGGCTTTGAATCTTGTCAAAAAGCTAACGGGAAGAGGAGCACCGAGGGTAGGTAGACCAAGATTGCATGGTGAAGGATCACCTAGAATTGGAGCCCCCCCTCCATTTTACAGTTATCCGCCATATGTGACTGGTAATGGTAGAAAAAAAAAAACATCCTCAACCAAAAAAGGAAAAGGGTTACTATTGGGAAAAAACAGTCCATTCAATGGCATACCCATTTTGGGGGCAATATTGTGAAACCAAAATTTCACAAAAAAATACCTATGTCCAACCACGATCTGAAAAAATGGTGCAAATATTTAAACATTCCGATCAATGATGTACTGTCAAGAGATGAAAAAGTTCCACATAACCATAAACAGGCGTTATTTATTTACAATCTGGAACCAGCTTATATGTCAGGATCTCACTGGGTTGCAACATATGTCAAGGATAATGTAATAAATTATTTTGATTCGTTTGGTATGCCACCTTTTCAAGAGATTGTAAATCATGCCAAAAAGAAAAATCTGACTTTGTTACATCAAAACAATCAGATACAAAACATACAAACAACAACTTGTGGGTATTTCTGTTTATACTTTCTGAATGAAATGAATAAGGGTAATTCGTATTATGATTTATTACAAGTATTCGACATAAATGATACAATGAAAAATGAGAGATTTATCGAATATTATTTCAGAAATATCTAACTTATATATATTATGAAATCATATTGTGTAAAACAGAAAAAGGTAACCGAATGTGTTGAACCTTCAGGTTACAAAACAGCCAAAAATGGTAGACTAATGTTCTTTTGCACTTGTGCTGAATGTGGTATTACCAAGACCAAATTTGTTAAAAAACAGGGAAACTAAACAGCCCGTTGGGAGCGGGCTTATTTGGTGATATCGCTAATACAGGAACTGAATTGTTCCTAACAAAAGGAGTACCTTATCTTGGCAAAAAAGCAGTTGAAATGGGAAGATATTATGGTTCCGAATTAATGAGAGACCCAAAATTGCAGAAAAAAGCAATCGATTATGGTTTGAGAAAAATGAATCCTCTACTTCATAAAGTGGGATCAGAAGCTCTCGATCAATTGTCAACAAAAATAAGACCCAAAAAGAAATACACAACCAATAGGAAAGATCTGGACGGCGGTGCTTTAGACATTCAAAAACAATTAGCAAAGTTGGGAGAACTCCATTTGAGAACTCCGACGGGTAAAAAATATAATTATTGTGGACCTGGTACAAAACTGGAAGACAGATTGGCTTCAAATGATCCAAAATATAGAGATCCGATAAATAATCTGGATAGTATTTGCCAGCAACATGATATAGCTTATAGTAAAGCTGGAGACAATCTGGCTAAAAAGCATGCAGCTGATAAAATAATGGAAGACAGTATAAAAGCAATCCCGTTTAATCAAAGACCTTGGTTTGCTACACCAACAATGTATGCCATTAAAGCGAAAAGAAAGATTGGACTTGGTTCAAAAAACGTAAAGCGGCGCTGAGTATTGATGATTGGGCTCAGCAATTAGCCGATGAATTACACAAACCAATCAAGAGAAAATTCAAAACTAGAAGAGTCATTGTAAATCATATTGATGAAATATGGGCAAGTGATCTGGTTGAAATGCAAAAATTCAGCAAATGGAATAAAGGTTATCGGTATCTTCTTATGGTTATTGATGTTTTCAGCAAATACGGTTGGATTGTCCCATTGAAGGATAAGAAAGGTGAATCCGTTACTGAAGCATTTAAAACAATATTCAAGGAAGGCAGAAGACCACAATATTTATGGGTTGATAAGGGAAAGGAGTTCTATAACAAACACTTGAAGGACTTGCTGGAGAAAAATGGGATACTTATGTACTCCACTGAAAATGAAGAGAAATCCTCGGTGGTTGAAAGATGGAATAGGACAATTAAATCCAAAATGTGGAAGCAGTTCACAGTTCAAGGTAATACAATGTATCTCGATATGCTGTCCAAACTAGTGAAACAGTATAATAATACAAAACATTCAAGCATAAAGATGACACCCGTTGAAGCATCTAACAAGAGGAATGAAGGTATAGTTTACTTCAATCTATATGGTGATACAGAAACATCGAAACAGAAACCTAAATTTCAAACAGGTGACAAGGTTCGAATATCCAAGTATAAACGGAATGTGTTCGATAAAGGATATACTCCAAATTGGACAGAAGAAGTGTTTACAGTTGATAAGATCCAATACACTAATCCAATAACATACAAACTAAAAGATCTCAGAGGTGAAGAGATACAAGGCAGTTTTTATGAACCTGAATTATTAAAAGCAAAGCAGGATATTTTCCGTATTGACAAAGTGATTAGAAGAGACTATAAAAAGAAACAAGCTTTGGTAAAATGGAAGGGATACAGTGATGAATTCAACAGTTGGATACCGTTGAAAGACATTGAAAACGTGTGAATTGTTTCTGGCTACAAACGCACCTTGATGAATATATAAGAAAATAATATATAGTACATGTATATATGGACAAGTTTGAAAATGAAGAAACGTTTGGTTTTTATTATGAGAGCGATCAAGACTCTGGTTCAGATTCCGATTGGTCACCATCGCAAGAAAGTCTTTCTGAAGAAAGCTGCTGCAGTTCGCAAGAATCTGAGGCGTCAGACACAGACGAATCTACATAAAAAATATTTTCTAAACATATAGTATGGAAGAAATGATGAGACATCCACTCGACGAAAAAATTAAAAACGATCCTGACTTTCTGAATTCAATGCCAAGAAATTACCGTTTGATGTATTTGTTGTCAAAAGAAATGAGGTTCAATAATACAATAAATGCTGTGGAACAAGTTTCTAAAAAAGAAAATTGGAGTGAAGATGAAAAACAAAATATGATTGATAAGGCTGTCAACCTGTCAGATCTGAATAATTGGAGTGATGATGAAAAACAAAACAATTGGCATTGTGAGGTTTGTGACAAAAATTACAAAAAAGGCAGCAAAAATAGACATTTGAACAGTAAACGTCATAAAAACAAAATGTAATATATTAATATATGTTCAAAGGAAGCGAAATAGTCAGAACGTTATGTTTGAGAAAGTTAGTTGTAGAAGCAATATGCGACATAATGGTCGGAAACGCCAGTTACATGCATTTTGTTCGAACAATGGAAATGCCAATGATCAGACATGCATTGAAAACAGGCGTACCAAAAAAAGAAATCCTGAAAATATTCAACAAGATGGATGCCAAAATGATGTTTTTGTACAGAGAATTCGAAAGATACGTAAATTTTCTTGCTCCATTGAAAATGGTGCAAGAATAATACATAAAAATAAAACATATAGTAATATAATATGGAAGATCGAAGACCAGTTGGCCGTCCAAGATTCTACACTGCAGAAGAAAGAAGACCAAACAAAAACGATTACATGTTACACAAAGAATGGTATTGCAAAATATGCGACAATGATCATAATTACACTCTTGCTGGCAAACATTGCCATTTAAAAACAAAGAAACATTTCAAAAATTCATTTACATATAATACGGGTTATATTTATGATAAACATGAAAATAGCAATTAATTTATTCATATCACTTCTCTTTTAAAAAAGTTAAATACATACTCCAGTATGTGTTCAACTATAAACGCACAATATTTTGACTTAAAGAAATATTACCTATAGATATATTATGATGAATATTATGCAAAATAATATCTCGACTTATAGTATGAACAAGAGTGATCTTGAGAAACTAAGTAAATCAGAATTAATAAAATTGATTATAAAACAAAATACAAAACCAGTGCCCGCACCAAGGACTAAAACAAGACCAATCCCAAAACCAAGAAAGAGTGTGCGGCAAATGGTTCAAAATTATGAAGAAAACATAATTCTTCCTCCATTAGAGTTCCGAGATGGATACAAACCAGTACCATTGCCTAGGACTAAAAGACCAATTCCATTGCCTAGGACCATAATACAAGAAACGAACAAAGCTTTAAAAGGGTTCACAAAGTCTTATGAAATCAACATAAAAAACAGCAAAGACCCACTTATGCAACTGCAAAATACAAGAAAGGCTGTTGCCATCCATATCAAAAAAATATTGAAATCAATGAAAGGTCTAAAGTTTGTTGAAACACTTAGAGTAACATTTGAAAAGCAAACAGGGCGAGAAGAAAAAATTATGAAAACAGCGTATTTCAACAGTCAACCCCAAACAATAACAAATGACACACAAATTGAACTAGCTTTATCTTTGTCAAAACAAGTCATACTGAACAAGATTGCAGTTTGGATTTCAGAGGGATCTGGTTGGACTATTCAATCTGTTGAAAATCATTATATCAATGTGGTAAAATACGAACCAATGAAAGGATCATCATACATTAAACTACCAAATGAACTCAGAAACAGTTCTCAAAGTTTAATAAACATAAAAAACAGTGACAATGAATGTTTTAGATGGTGCCATATTCGACATCTTAATCCTCAAGACAAAAATCCCCAAAGAATAAAAAAATCAGATAAAGCATTCATTAAAAAATTAAATTATTCAGGAATTGAATTTCCAGTCACTACCAAACAGTACAACAAAATAGAAAAACATAATGCAATCAACATCAATGTCTTTGGTTATGAAGAAAAACAAAAATATCCCATTCATGTGTCAAAAGAAAAGTATGAAGATTGTATGAATCTGCTTCTTATAACAGAAAATGAAAACAAGCACTATGTATTAATCAAAGATTTCAACAAGTTTATGTACAATCAAACAAAGCACAAAGAGAGAAAACATTTTTGCATGCATTGTCTTCAGTGTTTCAGTTCTGAAAGAGTATTGACTGATCATAAAGAAAACTGTATCCAAGTGAATGGCACACAAGCGATTACAATGCCAACAAAAGGTGACAACATACTAAAATTCAATAATTTCCATAAACAACTACCAGTTCCATTTGTAATATATGCCGACTTCGAAGCCATAACTGAAAAAATACATGGATGTCAACCCAATAATGACAAATCATTCACTGAAGCTTATCAGAAGCATACAGACTGTGGATACGGTTACAAGGTTGTTTGTTGTTATGACGATAAATACACGAAACCAGTACAAATTTACAGAGGTGAAAAAGCCGTTTACAAATTTATGGAAGCTATGCTGGATGAAGTCAAATATTGCAAGAAGGTTATGAAAAAATATTTCAATAAACCATTAAGAATGACTAAAGATGAGGAAGAAAAATTCCAAAAAGCTGATAAATGCCATATATGTGAGAAAGAATACAATAAAACTGATGTAAGAGTAAGAGATCACTGCCATGTGACTGGTCAGTACAGAGGATCCGCACATCAAGATTGTAACCTAAATTTCAGATTGACCGAGAAAATTCCAGTTATATTTCACAATCTCCGTGGGTATGACAGTCATTTTATAATGCAAGAGATTGGTGAAATAGTCAAAGAGCATAAATATACAAATAAGAAAGGTGAAAAGTGTCAAATGAATATCAATGCCATACCAAACAACATGGAAAAGTATATGGCTTTCATGCTTGGTAATCATCTGACCTTTATTGATAGTTTTCAATTTATGAGCTCAAGTCTTGACAAACTGGTGAGCAACCTACCAAAAGAAGCATTAATATATACTTCTCGAAAATTCCAAGGTAAAGAGCTTGATTTAATGAGCAAGAAGGGAGTCTACCCATATGACTTCATGGACAGCTTTGATAAATTCAATGAAAAGCTACCACCAAAAGAAGAATTTTACAGTATATTAAATGATGAGCATATCTCAGGTGATCAATACAAACATGCTCAAAATGTATGGAACACTTTTAATCTGAAAAATATGGGCGAGTACCATGACTTATATCTCAAATCTGACATACTTCTGTTAGCTGATGTATTCGAAAACTTTCGAAAGACCTGTCTGCAATACTATAAACTCGACCCATGTCATTATTTTACCAGTCCTGGGCTTTCCTGGGATGCTATGCTAAAAATGACTGACATAAAATTAGAGCTTATGACTGATATTGATATGTTTCAGTTCATTGAAAAAGGAATGCGTGGTGGAATAAGTTACATTGCCAACCGGTATGGAAAAGCAAACAATAAATACATGAAAACATATGATGAGAAGGCGCCCTCAAAGTATATAATGTATCTAGATGCTAACAATCTGTACGGTTGGGCTATGTCACAATACCTACCAACTGGTGGATTCAGATGGATGACAGAAAAGCAAATCAACAACATGAATTTGTCTAAATACAGCGAGAACAGCAAAAAAGGATCAATATTAGAAGTAGACCTAGCATATCCAAAAGAACTACATGATTTGCATAATGACTACCCACTAGCACCGGAAAAGGTTAAAGTAGGTGAAAACATGCTATCAGAATATTGCAAAAACATCGCGAAGAAATACAAAATATCGACTGGTTTAGTTCATAAATTAATACCGACATTAAGCAATAAAGAAAAATACGTACTCCATTACAGAAACCTTCAATTATACACTGATCTCGGTTTGAAAATAACCAAAATTTATCGAGTGTTGGAGTTCAATCAGTCACCATGGTTGAAAGAATACATTGATTTCAACACACAGAAGAGAACCAATGCCAAAAATGCTTTTGAGAAAGACTTCTTCAAGCTTATGAACAACAGTGTATTTGGAAAAACAATGGAAAACATTAGAAAGCGAGTAGATGTAAGATTAGTAACTGATGAAAACAAACTGTCAAAAATGGCTGCCAAACCAACATATGTTAGTAGCAAGATCTTTAATGAAAATCTAGTGGCAGTGCATAAAATCAAAGAAACACTGACCCTAAACAGACCGGCATATGTGGGAATGTGTATCTTGGATCTGAGCAAGACGTTAATGTATGATTTTCATTATAATTATATCAAACAAAAAT
>NC_090884.1:63374858-63397358 GCF_036669925.1 Montipora capricornis
AACAGGCCCGGGATTTGTTCCATATTTGTGTGGTTAATTATGCTCTCAATAAGTCTAATATGTTCTTCTATAAATCTGTTTTTCAAAAAACCGGTTTGAACATCATTTATTATGTTCGGCAAAAATTTCTTTATGCGGTTTGCTATGGATTTAGCTGCAACCTTGTAGTCGCAATTGAGAAGAGTTATAGGTCTCCAGTTCTTCAAAAGGTTAGCCGGTTTATTCTTTTTTGGTAAGAGAGTAAGTAGACCTCTTCTTTGAGAAATTGATAAACAACGTTTTTCTTTTGCACTATTTAGTGCATTAAGTAAGTAGCCTTCATTGTCTTCCCAGAAAACCTTATAAAATTCGGCTGGATGGCCATCAGTCTCAGGAGTTTTGTCCGATGCCATAGTTTTTAGACTGTTTAGGCACTCCTCTTTTGTTAAGGGTCCTTCGCATTCTTCCTGTGCGTGTTGGTCGAGTTTTGCAGTAGATTCTTCGGAGAAGAAAAAAGCGTCATGAGCAGAGATATCAGGCGCGCATGATGCATATAAGTTTTGCTTCTGTTAAGAGTTCCTCATCTGTTTTGATGATGCTACCATTCTCAAGCTGAAGTTGCCGTATGGTTTTGGTATTAAAATGCCTTTTTTTCTAAGTTTAAAAAGTATTTCGTGTTTTTTTCTCCTTCGTTGTACCAGCGGGCTTTGGATCTTATCATGGCTCCTCGAGTTTGACCCTGGACAACGTTTTCTAACTGTAATTTTTTAACTTCTAATTCATTATATATAGTGGTCTTGTTGGTTTCAGATACGTCATTATCTTCCAGTTTCCTCTGAAACTTCATTTTGCCTCTCTTATGTTTTGCGTATTGTATTGACTTTGAACGAATTTGCATCTTCATTGTATCCCAGAGGAGCACGGCATCAACCTCAGAGTTATTTTGGCATTCATTTGCAACTTCAGTGATTGTTGTTTTTATCAAA
The DNA here is from genome assembly GCF_036669925.1 of Montipora capricornis. Taxonomy (NCBI): domain Eukaryota; kingdom Metazoa; phylum Cnidaria; class Anthozoa; order Scleractinia; family Acroporidae; genus Montipora; species Montipora capricornis. Next base: position 63,375,824 of record NC_090884.1, read on the forward strand.
TTAATATATTCACTATCTGATAGAAAAGACGTATTTAACTTCCAGAAGCCCGGGCCCCTGGGATTGGTATTGTTTGCAAGGTGGAGCGTTATCAAGGAATGGTCTGCTTTGTACCCTGGTAAAAGCTTTTGTAATTGCCGAACTTAGACTATTACTCGTCAAGAAAAAGTCTAAGCGACAGTGTATTTCGGGCTTGCTTGTTCTCCAAGTGAATCTTCTGATACCCGGATTGGAGACCCGCCAAATGTCGATAAGGTCTAGCGAATTTATTATGTTCTGAACTTCCTTCAGAGAATTTTTGTGAGTAGTCAGTCTTCCTCCCCTCTTATCATTTTGCACGTCCAATACTAGGTTAAAATCGCCACCCAGAATAATGTCCTCGCACTTGAAAGAAAGGAGGTGGCTGAGAACATTTTTAAAAAAATTCGGATTGTCATCGTTTGGCGCATAAATGTTTCCCAAGGTTATAGTCTTATTTTCCAGTTTCAAATCTACTAAAATAAATCTTCCATTTGGATCAGAAAATTGTTTCTTGATTTGGAATTGAAAATTGTTGTTAAACAGGATGCATACCCCTGCACTTGAGCTAGAAACACTACTAAAAATAGCTGAGAAGCCCCATTCTGATGACCACAGTCGTTCTTTTTCTTTGGTGCAGTGGACTTCTTGAAGAAAGAATATTCCAATTTTTTTCATGCTAAGCCAACGAAAGGTTTCCCGCCTCTTAAGGTTGTTGGATAACCCCCTCACATTAAGAGAACAGATTATCAATTCATCAATTGAAAACTTGTTCATGATTAAAAGTAGTGACTGAACTGGAATGCAGAAACAAAATGCAAATTACGATAGCTAACACCTCGTAGGACTGAAAAATATTTTCTACTGACCGAAAAAACAAAACAACGGCTACACTGGAAACATAAAACTATAAACAAAAACAAAAAAAAAGTTAAAATTTAAGCGGCTTAGGGAGAACATACCTTGAAACAGAAAGATCGACGAATCCGGAAAGGACGGAACGCCAAATAGTTTAACTTTAGAACTTACAATATACTTCTACGGGCGTGTAGATTCAGCTGCAGGTTTCAATTCGTCGGGTATGTCACCAACATGATAAACGTTATCATTTATTACTAGATTTCTGTCCACTACTTTCGCGCTCATACCTTTCTTCCGCGCTATGAAAATCGCTTTAATTAGTTCCTTTCTTTCAAGCTGTATTGCCTTTGCATAGTCTTTAGTTATGTACGTATTCGGATAATATGTGGAGTGCCTCAATCTTCCTTTCGCTTTAAGAACACGGTCCCTATCGTCCCGGCAGAAAAAACGAGCAATGATGGGTCGGGGATGGCTTACAGACTCTGTGGACAGCATGAAAGTATATATCCGGGGTGTTTATGTTCAACCCATTCTCGGCGATATCATAAACGGTGTCAGTGCAGTTTTCGTGTTCTTGCTCCGGTATATTCATAAATCGGAGATTCTCTCGGCAAGAGTAGTTTTCCAGTGCGATGATTTTTTCCTGTTCTTCGGATAGCTTCGTATTTAAAAGGTTGATTTGACTCCCTTGCAGAACAATTTCGTTTGCGCTTTGTGAGACACCATTGTCCTCAAGGTATTTTTTCAAACTTTCTAATTTCTTTCAGAATTCTGCGTGTATTTTTAGTTCATCTTGGAGATCTTTGATTGTGTCCCACGCCGCGTTCAATGATGTTTCCACATCGGTTACTGTCGATTTTACTTTCTCAATTTCTTCGTTGAGTTCATGATAACTCGGATTTTAGACTACTGAAGAGGTCTTCCATTCGAGATTCCAAATGACACAACTTACCCATGGTGCTGTCGAGTGAGACGTGATCGTCGTCCTTACCTGGCCTCCCATCGCAGAGCAAGCGTTTCGGCAATGGTTGATATTGTGAAGAGGATGAACTCGAAGAACGTGTTTCCCGTTGATTCCGTTTAGACATTGTTTTAAAGATGATTATATCATCAGAGGGTGTTTATATAGCGGGCGGCGTCCGCCCCTTTCCGAATGAAGGAATCAGAGAGAGATTTTTTTGCGACTGTCGGCCATCATGCTCTCCCCAGTCTCTCTTGTCTGCTGTATTACCGAGAAAATCCTTCGACAAAAGTTGTTGCAATAGCCTAAATTGTCGCTGAAAAAGTGTTTGGATATCTGCAGATCTGCTAAAGCCACTAGCGCTCATCTTAAGGCGATCAGTGGGCAATCAACAAGTACAGACAAGCCAGTGGATACCGTGAATGCGTTCGACAAGCGAAGAAAATCGAAAGTGCCACCGAAACGTCGTAGCAAAAGTCCAAAACACCCTGTACCTGAGCCTAAAGAGGATTTGTTGAAGTGTTGTAAACACTGCGGAAGAAGTCAAATCAAGCAACGCTTCAAATGCTCTGCTTTTGGTAAGGTGTGCAGTGCTTGCAACAAACCAAATCATTTCGCCGAAATGTGCAAGAGTGCTCCTGGTAGAAATAGCCGACCACGTAACGGTGTTAACATGATTGATGCGGATTCTTCCTCCGAAGAAGAATTATTGTCTGTAACCTTCGACTTGACTGAAGGAAGTGTTTATATGGTGAACGAGGGCAAGCTTCCCGAAAAGAGAATCTTCGCGACGATGGGGAAAGTGTCCGAATGCAGATCGACACGGGTGCTTCTTGTAATGTTTTCCCACAGAAGTTTGTACCGTATGGAACAAGCATTATTCAGTGTGATCGTACCCTGAAGATATACAGCAAGTCTACCATGCCAGTTCTAGGTACATGTCGAGTGCGCATGCGCAGCCCCAATAACAACAAGAAGTACAATGCCGAACTTGTTGTGGTGAAAGGCGATTATACACCTTTGATTGGATCTCGCGCTTCTCAGCAAATGAATCTAGTTATAGTGCAGCCAGATAAATTCAGCAAGTCACTATGAACACTGCAAGTCTTACCCTGGATCAAGTGAAAGAGAAATTTGGAGACGTGTTTAAAGGACAAGGCTGCATGGAAGGAAAACTTCACCTTGAAATTGACAAAACAGTCACACCAGTGATCAACCCACCTCGCCGAGACCCGTTCGCACTCATAAGAGAAGCTGAAGTCCGAACTAGATCGTCTTGAGGGACTGGAAATGATTCGGCAAGGAAAGGAACCTACCGACTGGGTGTCAAGTCTTGTAGTGGTTGAAAAGCCCAATGGAAAATTGAGGATTTGCCCTGACCCAGTCCACCTGAATAAGGCACTGAAGCGGTCACACTATCCATTACCTGTGATAGAAGATGTTCTCCCTGAATCAGCCGATGTGAAAGCTTTCAGTAAAGCAGACCTTAAAGATGGTTTTTTGCATATCGAGATTGACAACGAGTCATCTTTGCTGACCACTTTTCAGACACCATGGAGACGTTATTGCTGTAAACGGATGCCGTTTGTTATTTCACCGGCCCCCGAGCTGTTTCAGCAGAAGCTTGACCAGAATCTAGAAGGGTTACCTGGTGTACACAGAATCTTTGACGACCTGCTGATTACAGGAAAGGGTGATACCCTGTTAGCAGCATCGCAGGACCATGACAGAAACATAAGAAATCTCTTAGAAAGGTGCCAAGAAAGGAAGATCAAGCTCAATAGAGAGAAGTTCAGGTTCAAGTGCTCCCAAGTTCCATTCATTGGTCACTTGTTAACCAGCAATGGATTAAAACCAGATCCCCGGAAAGTAGAAGCTATCTGCAACATGCCCAAACGTGAAGATGTACAAGCTGTATAGCGCTTTGCAAACACAGTCAAGTATTTGTCTATGTCTGAGCCCCTCTGCAGACTGACACATAAAGATGTTCCCTGGGAGTGGTCTCAAGAGCAAGAAGAAGCCTTTGTAAAGAGCGCCTTTACAGTTATCTTGAATGTCATAGCATTCTCTACCCACTTCAGTTTGGTTTTAGGCGGAAGTACTCAACTAATCACGCACTTTTAAGCATCACTGAATCTATTAGCTACTCCATTGATAACAATGAATTTGGCTGTGGAGTTTTTATTGACTTTAAAAAGGCTTTTGATACGATGAATCATTCTATTCTTTTGTTGAAATTGCACCATTATAGAATAAGAGGTGTGGCCTACGACTGGTTTCAATCATATCTTTCTAACAGCCAACAGTTTGTGTGTGGCAATGGTCATGACTCTAATCATCTTTCTATCACTTGCGGGGTCCCTCAAGGGTCTGTTCTTGGACCCCTGCTAATTTTATTATATATTAATGAGTTAATTAATGCCTCAGAATCACATACTTTTCATCTATTTGCTGATGATACTGTCCTGTGCATGCAAGAACCTGATTGATCTTGATCTTAAGCTAAATCATGAGCTCATTGCAGTTGCTGAGTGGATGAAATCCAACCGACTGGCACTTAGTATTTTAAAAACTAATTTAATTCGCTTTCATTAAAAAAAACTGAAACCTTGTAAGAGATTTAATCTGAAAATTAATGGGGTAAATCTTCAGCAAGTATCTACAGTTAAATATCTTGGTGTTACGTTACTTTTGATGCTAATCTAACTTGGAAAACTCACATTGATGAGCTTTGTCTGAAACTGTCAAAAACTGTAGGAATCATTTCAAAATTCATAATTCTCTAATTGATCCTTTTTTTACTTAAGGTGCCCATGTTTGGGGTCTAGATACCCAACCGACCAAAATCCTTTCACCACTTTGCAAAAGCGTTTAGTCGGGATTATGACATTTTCTGAACCCGCATCACATTCAGAACCCTTGTAATTCATATTGAAATTCTTTCTTTTGTTCATCAGTGGTTTCATAAATTAACTCCATCTCGTTTTGCTCATTACGTATACTTCAAGCCAATATCCTCTGTTCATCCATATTATACAGTCACATCAATCAAATAATGATAACCTGTTTGTAAACCAAGTCCAGACCACACAATATGGTGTTCGTTCTGTTGTTTTGCTAAACTTTGGAATTCATTACCTGTCAAAATTTGAAGGAAAAAAGGAAGTGATTTTTTGATCATAGTTGCACTTTAATGTTAATGTTAGTGATAATAAGTCTCAAGGTTGCATAGACAAGCACTAGTGCTCTGCTAATTAGGAAGGCAATAAAATCAAATTAAAGCAGAACAAATCAAATGAACTGAAATGACCTCATTTGATTGCTTTCATATTGTTTTGAACTAGTTCTGTGGACTAGCCTCTTTTGCAAATTCACTATCAAAGGCATTAAGATGTCATTAATGAGGCTGCTCTAAATAACACTGATTATTATTTTTTACTGACAAGCTGTAATCATTAATGGTCTGCAGATGCTCCAAATTCTTCACAGGAATTAAGTGAATTTATTGCCAGTCCTGATAACGTCAATGTAGTTGCTGATATAGCCACCCTTTTGGATCAGACATCCAATGTTAATAAGTGCTGGGAGGATCTGGGAAGAGAGTTTGGAGTCTCTTCGGAACGCTTAGAGGAGATTAAATATGGGCAGTCAACGCAAGTTCTCATGGAGTACCTATATACCGAAAAACCAGACTTGACAATTGGGACCTTTCATGAAGTGATTGAAAACGATTTAAAGAGAATGGATGTTTCGAGAATCCTAACACCATTTGTTGAAGGTGAGTGTCATGTTTGCTATCATGAAATGGTACCAAAAAAGGCTTGGTAGTAAACACGAAATGAAGTTTAGATGTTTGTGTAAATTCTGATTGTGAGTACCCCGGTACTATTAGGTACTATTAGGCTGACTGAACACTGACGAGCGACGAGGAACGGTGACATCAACAATAACATCACCATCTACTGACAAACCACAGAATCGACTGAGACTCTGCTGCATGTGTTACCTACAGCACTAACGACTACCAACGGATCGTACTGGAAAGCTGGTTTACTAACTTTGAACAGACACCAACTTCGTACAACTTCCCGCCCCCTACAAACGACTCATCGACGTCATCAACAGAAAAACAACACACTGATTTACTCTATCACAGTACTGCATAACGTATTCTACGATACACGTATAGACCGTAGACCTACAGACGGATCGAAACGCAACATTCACTGTTTAGTCTTCCCAGCCAATTACATGTAGGCTCAACTGACAGTCGACCAATAACATCACGAATAAGTTGACCAATGACATCTACGACCGGAGGTCTTATAGTATCTACTGACGTGACACAAATCACGTGACTCTGAAGATGACTTCCGCTCAGGTTGTGAAAACGTCAGTCAATGTCATCTCAAACATTCCTTCTCAGGAGTACACTCACCCGGACGATCGTACTTTACTTAATTACGATTTCAAGTGAAGCTATGAACCTCGCAGTTATGAACGCAATTTTTGCAATTGCGTAAAGAAGCCTGAAAAATTCAGGACTTCAACGGGGTTTGAACCCATGGCCTTTGCGATGCTTCGCTAAGTTCCTTTTCGTTCCATAACCCCAACTGTGGTGGAGCACGATCCAAGGCTACGGTGAAATAAGCGCTCTTGTCCTTGCGTCGCTAGCGAAAACCAGGCTTTAATAACAACAAGACGCCTATCAGGGCGTCTCCGTGGGATGCACAAGCAGTTAACACAAATTGCCAGTTACAGTAAACTTCAACTACAGGTAAACTTTGAAAAATGGCGAGAGATTACCAGAAAGATAAATCTGTAATTCAACTTAAAGTTGTTTGTTGTAAAAACTCTTATTATTAAGGTTACTAAATTTGCAAATGCAAACAATATCAGGATACGGGATTATTTATTTATTTATTTATTTGAAAGATACTTTATTCAAATCCCACAGTTTTACTTGCTTCCTTAATTCTGTTCATCCACAAATTGCAAGATCAATTCTTAATTATCCGAAAAATTTATTACAAATCACAGTGAATAGCCTGGAAGTGGTAAGACCTTTCAAAAGTTGTAAATGGAGAACACACATTTCCATCGGAAAGTTTCCAACGGGAAAACAGGACTACCTTTTCAGAAGTTCCAGTTATTCCGGAAATTTTCCAGTGGAACGAAAAAAACGAGTGTTCCATTTAAATCCCAACCGGAATTTCCGGAATTTCTTGGTAAATGGAAAACGCCCGATTAAGTTCAACACAAAGATCACATTCGTTGGTCAGCTAAAGTTAAGCCCCTGCGAACGGAGTTAGTACTTGGATGGGGGACCGCTGCGAAGTCCCCGTGAATGCGAAGGCGATTGCTAATTCGAACTTGATTTCATTTTTTTACTTTGTTTGGTCGTTGAAGGCTATTTTCTTATTTTATTTTTACGTCAAAACGACTGGACAGACTGGTTCCCAAGAAATATTAGAGTATTCGTTCTATACAAAATACTTCTATTGAAGTATTCGGTGTATGCAAAATAATGTTCACAGTGGAAAACACGAGAACGAAGCAGGATCTGGTAATAGCATAGAAAATTCTCCTGCCTTTAAAGCTTGCCGCTCTCAAAGAAAAAGCATCTGTCCACTTAATCAAATAGTTTAATACTGTGTGAACCATCGAAGGCAATTAAAACAGTCAAGCGTACAAAATGCAAAACAGCTGTGAAAATGAAAAAATATCGTTTTCTTTTCGTTTGGACAAATACAAAGATTACGAAGCTTTTCACAATGGACTGGAATGTAAATTATTCACAGTTGACAACACGAAACTAAAGCAATGAACGGAACAAATCAATCTGTTTTCAATCATGCAAATACTTCACTATGTCACGGCGCTGTGAGAATGAAATGGTTACTTAAAAGGTTTTCTCCGCCAAATGAGCTCGTTTAGAAAGAAAAACTGTGGCTGATCAGCTAGCCGCACTGTTTGGCAATTCCAGCGTCACATTGGTGCCTTAAAGTACAGGAATAAAATCGAAAAAAGACGACCAGAAAAAAAGCCTACAACACCGATTTCACAGAAGGTCAGCCATCCGAGTAGTAACCCCGGGCAACAGGGCTTAACTTCAGTGACAAGCAAAAGCACCTGGCTAAGTGCCATATGAGACTACGATGACGACGAAACAGGCCCGAAATGTCTACGTGGTGTGCCTACGCATCCCACGTAACTAGAAAAGGTATTTATGCCTGCTGTGTTGGAAAGTTATCATTGTCACTGAGAAACAAAGTGTAACAAAAATATGAGGCGATGTTGGGTAACTAAAGCAACTCCACAGAATTTTAAATAAATAACTAGACAAGGTATTGTCACTGCGAAACTAAGTATAACACTATATTTTATAACACTTAATTGTCCAATTAGCTAATTTATTATCTAGCTTTTTCGCACTATATTTTTAGTAAGTGAATATCGTAGACAACCGAGAACGTGTGACAGATTTGTACGTGGGGTAAACCTCGGCACCTCAACTAGCCAAACCTGTTTTCTACTGGCCAAATAATTAACTATACAAATATCGTGGAATATTTGTACTCGTTTCGCGCGTTTTCTGTACAATAACTAATACAGATGGATAACAAGAGACGATATTGTTGAGGGAAGTACTTCCCGCCTTTTTATGGATGGTTAGTCGATGCTCCTATGTGATTTGCGGAGAATATTGTGGATCAAGGGAAGTTATTTAGGGCAGCCAAGAAGTTGCTGGCTAAGAAGGAAGTGCCGTCTTTTCCTGACTATGAGGATAAATCTGTTCTTGTGAATGATATCGGAAAATTCTTTATCCGCAAAATAGAATCCATCCGCTCGGACATTGACAAGGCCGTCAACTCTTGTACAAACGTGGTCTTACCGAAGGATTAAGAAGTTGGCCCGGAAAAGGCACTGTATGCTTTTCATCCTATCAGTGAGGACGAAGTCCAGAAGCTTGTCCGATAATCTGCAAAAAAGTCTTGTCCACTTCATCCAGCTCCAACATCGCTTGTGGTCTCCTGTATAGATCCTCTACTGCCGGCTCTTACACGCATAATTCACCGTTCCCTTACACCTGGGGATTTCCCTGAGTGCTGGAAGGAGGCGTTAGTTTCCCCTCTCCTCAAAAAGTCTGGCGTGATTTCAGAGTTTACTAACCTTAGACCTGTGTCTAATTTGCAGTACATTTCAAAGTTAACGGAACGTGCCGTCTTCGATTAAACGCATGCGCATTTGACATCACATGGCTTATATCCTCCATTCCAATCAGCGTATCGAAAGTGTCACAGCACTGAGACTGCACTTTTAAAAGTGCAAAATGACATCCTAATGAACTTGGATTCTCAACGTGTGACTCTTCTTGTGATGCTGAATTTGAGTGCAGCGGTCGACACAGTTGACCATGGAGTGATCTAGAATCGCCACAGTACGAGCTTTGGAGTCAGCGGAACAGCATTCACGAGGTTTGCATCCTACCTTCTCAAGAGAACTCAGCGAGTGTCTTATGTCCAAAAAAAATCGGAGAATTTCAAATTGCAATGTGGTGTTCCTCAAGGATCATGCTTGGGGCCATTGCTATTTACTATCTATGCCAGTAAGCTTTTTTAGGTTATTAAGAACTATCTACCACAATCGCACGCATTCGCAGACGATACTCAGTTGTATCTTTCATTCAATGCTGACTTGGCTTGTTCGCAAAATGACGCAGTTGAAGCAATGGAGCAGTACATACAGGCTATACGATCGTGGATGATCAAGGACAAACTACGCATGAATGATAGTAAGACGGAGTTCATGATTATAGGCACCAGAAAGCAACTGACTAAAGTGAACATTGATGGTCTTACCGTTGGTGAGAGCAGTATAGTTCCCGTAACTTCAGTTAGGAACTTAGGATCATGGTTTGACCAGAACCTGAGTATGATTCCACACATTAATAAGATATGTAAAGCTGCGTCTTTTCATATTTACAATATAAGGCGGATCAGAAAGTACCTCACCATCGATGCCGCACATACGCTTGTTCACTCCATTGTTATTGGCCGCTTAGACTATTGTAATAGTCTTCTTTATAAAGTTCCCGCGATACACATAAGTAAGTTACAACGCATCCAAAATAGTGCTGCCCGGCTCGTATGATCAACTCCGAGGTTTAATCATATTACACCCGTCTTATTTTCTTTGCACTGGCTACCCGTTACTTACCGTATCGAGTTCAAAATATTAGTTTTAACGTTTAAAGCAATTTATCAACTGGCGCCGTCCTATATCTGTAATCTGGTTCGATTAAAGGATAAATGTAAATACCAGCTTAGTTCTTCTAAAGAACTACTATTACAGTTGCCCATAAGAAAAACAAAGAAATCTCTGGGACACAGATTATTCAAAAAAAGCTGCCCCTGTATTGTGGAACAGCCTGCCTGCGAATATTAGAGACATCGAACACTTTTTGGATTTTAAACGAACTATAAAGGCTTATTTATCTAGGAAGGCTTTTGCCTGCTATTGTTAGATTGACTACTTTTAAAGTTATTAATTTCAAGTATTCTTAATTATATTTTATTGTAATTATTAGGAGTATGTTTAGTTGTAAGGCGCATTTGATCATATTCAGATGTTAATTTGCGCCTAATAAGTAATAAATTATTATTATTATTATTATTATTATTATTATTATTATTATTATTATTATTATTGGGTGACTAAAGCAATCCCACAGCACTATGAGGTGAATGCTAAATGCCATGCGCAGAATCGGACAGTGGTATGAGTCAGGAGGCAATGAACAAAGGCATAGGAGCCAGGCGAGTCACAACCTTATTTAACAAAACGGTTCTTTCATTTTGCAGAGGAAGGGGGCAGAGACAAGTTGATGAAAGATGCCATTCCATTAGAGTCTGATATAATGAGGAGTATTTGCGTGCGTTTGAACAAACCCAACACTGCAGTCAAAAATTGGAGGCACCTGGCAAAGTCAACTAAGTTAGGAATTCCAGATGAGGTCTATATGGATTGTAAGCCAGACAAATTAAAGAGCCCAACAGAAGGACTTTTAGAATGGGCAACTGCCAATAGGAGCGATTTGAAGATTGGAGAGCTTTGTTGTGCTCTTAAAAGCATAGGCAGGAATGATATAGTTGGGTATATTGCAGAATATTTTCAACAACAATCCAGTGCTGTCCAACAGCATTAAGTTTTAATACTTATACTTAGTATATACTCAACCCTTGGTTATTGCATTTTTGGCTTTCTGATTGGCTCGCCAAATCCCAGGTATCAGCGAATAACCGAGGTTTTGGAAAGCAGTGCACCAAGTGTCAATGTGTCAAAAAAATTTTCGGCGCGAAGTTTAAGTTTTGTTACCCGCAAAATGACTGAAAACAACAGATTTGGAGAAGTGTCTCCCTCGGAAATACAGCAACGTTTCGACAATGCCGTCCTGGAAGCTACAAAGAAAACCACAAAGTTCGGCATAAGCATATTCAGTGGTACGAAATTTTGAAGTTCAAAAGCTCGTAATTCTCGCCGTCGATAATTTTGCGTTTTAAGATTATGTAACAACAACACAAATTTTTACCTTAATGTTTTAATCTTGAAGTATATACAGTTTACTAAAACAATTATCACCTCATATCCAATAAGCACCCATGGAATAATTAGCAACTACTCACCGAAGTGGAGGTGGCTAGTGGTGGATATTTACCGAGCGGCGAAGCGGCGAGGTAATTGTTAATAACTAATTGTATATACTAATTGTTAGGGGAGCAGGGATGGCGCAGTGGTGAGAGCACTCGCCTCCCACCAATGTGGCTGAGGTTCGATTCCCAGACCAGACGCCATAAGTGGGATTTTCTCCGGGTTCTCCGGTTTTCCCCCCTCGGCAAAAACCAGCATACAGCCGATTCCAGCTGGCTGTAAGCTGTGCGCTAAGGTCACACATGGACCGTATAGCGGCTGCCAGAGGCGCCATTGTATGCTTTCGGTTCGACCTTGTTGAGCTGCGTCGTTGCTATACTTTGCGACGGCGATATTAGCAGCGACAATTATTATTATTATTATTATTATTATTATTATTATTAGAAAAAGTTCTCTAGAGTATCTGCAGTTCCTAATACCTGGAGTTCAGATGCTTCGTTTTACGTTCATGTAGCTTCATTCTTTTTATCCATAAGCATTTGATTTTACACAATCTGATATTAAGACATAAGCTTCTCTTCTCTTAATCTAATCGGTAGTCTTATTCTAGTTTCACAATATAGTTAGTTGCAATGAATATAAGTAAAACAATCCACAACAATAAGCTGGCTTAAGACGCGTTTTAAGATCCATCATTATCCTTAAAATGTATCTTATATTAGTCTTTTCGAAATAAGCGGCTAATTTACGAAAGACTTTCTGTCAAGGCGACAATTTTTTGCGAGGATACGTTTGAAGATATTCTGCTTTTGGTATATTTGTGAATTTTATAACCTGTACACTTTCATATTGCGGATCGTACCAGTTTGCCCCTGTGAACTTTTAACCCTTCAATTCCGAAGGGAAACAAACCAATTTTCTCCTTACTTTATTTATACAAATTTAGCAGGATTTACAAACCCCTCCTTGAGGAAAAAACACTTTGATCCTCTAAAGTGGTACTATGATAAAAAAATCAGATTTTTTTTCCTTTGGATTTGAGAACTGTATTAACTAAACACTAAGTGGCCCAAGTTTTAAGCCTTAATTTCAGAAAGGCACTTGTTTTTTTTTAACTGGAACTTTCCAATTTAATGGTTCACCATTACTAAGTTTGAATTCTTGAGAGAGCTGAATCGAGGAAAAATGACTCACTAGTTGAAGAATTCAATGCGTTTGAACGCGACTGAATTAATGAGCAGCATTCAGATTTTTTAACTCGTGTTTTGCATACATAATAAACTGCGCTTACACGTTGAAATTTTAAGCTATTGATTAAATGACGTCTTTTTTCCGTAGATCCAACCCTCTTAGGTCATAACTGGTAGACTCAAGCAAGTATCCTTTCAATCTGTAAGAAGTAACTCCTTGAAGGCCGTTTTTATATATTCGGGTTTTTCCAGAGTATTGGAAATGACCTCTTGTAATTAATTGCAAGCGCATTCCTCTTTATGAAGAAATGATTTTTTCAATGGTGACTCAGGGATACACTGAAAAAACCCGAGTGATTCTTTGCAGAAGAGCAACCAACGATATTTGATGTTTCGTGTATCTGTTCTCTTTATTGTCAACCCCTATGATTGTAAACTTTTATTTTTCCTACCCGCTTCGATTAGCTAGGCAATACATACTGCACCGATCACTTCCCATAGGGGCTTCTTAGGGCCAATTAACATAATCAAGGAAACGACAGAACGGAACAACAACAACAACAACTGTTGAGAATCCCAACTGTCCATAGGCAAACCAATTGGCTTTTTACAATTGCAGCTTTGAAGTTGCACCAAGACCACCAGAAACAAATTCAACGAGTGGTCAGAACGAGTCTTGAACTCAGGAACTCCAGATCTTAAGGCAAGCGTCCTAGCCGCTGGGCCCCACTGCCTCCAACTAAGCTAATAGAGACTCATGGGAGGTACACCCTCAAACGAGGTTCGGTTGGACAGTAGAGAGATTTGGCTTTGCGACTTTACGGCAAACCACAGGCACAAATTTGTAAAGATCGACGAATCTTGTTTGACTTTTGCTAATTTCTTGCCTTCTATCTACAGCAGCTATCAAGAAACTTTTCAGAAGAGAGAGAGACAAGTTTTCATGTTTTTGTGACGAGTAGCATCCTCCCGTTCTCCGTTTTAACACAAACCCGATGCGTTATTTCTCTAATATCGGTGACACCCCACTTTCATAATGTAAATGATACAATTCAAGTGTGAAAGAGGGAAGTTATCATCGCACTTATATGGGAATTTAAGCAATTTTCTCTTATAGACACCTGGAAAATTCAGTTGGCTTCAACTGGATTCGAACCCATCACCTCTGCGATGCCGGTGCAATGCTCCCAACTGAGCTATGAAGCCACTCAGTTGGGAGCAGGGCAATTTGTCGGGCCCATTTCAGCTTTCCCGGACACTATTTTGAGGATAGTAAGCGGGGCAGTTCTTTGAAATACCTTGTTAAGAGGACTATAAAACGGGTTGTAGAGAGTTTTTTAACGTAATAGATTATACACGGCGTCTAAGAAAAGAATTTTTTTTTTAACCATAGGTCGTCAAACAACAATAGGTATTCTCTAGTATATATGTATATATAGTATAGTCAGGGTATTATTAGAATGTGTTTATAATTTTATTTTTGTATTAAAGTCTTGATGTTTCTAATAGTGTTTAAATGACGTTACAAGTGAACTGCACATGGTCCTGCAGGGTAATATTACTGTGATGTGTAGGGTTACAGATTGCGGGCAGTCCTCTTCCATGTAGGCGATGGAAGGGAAATGCCTATTTCATGTGTCCAAGGAACTAACACTACCTCATGGAGACTACTCCCTGTTTGGTAATGAAGCAGCTCCTGTGATAGTTGGTGCGAAAAAAAATCAGCTCCATTTGTGTGGAAAGATTCATTACCAATTCTTGGATTTATTTCACATGACGTCACAGTCGCCATGTTGGTGTCCCGATCCAATCCTCCGGAATTGAAAGCTATTGTTATGCTAACGTCTACTTTCGTTTTCGTTGAAAAACATGGCTGTTGATCACGTGAGTGAAACCCAAGAATACCGTTCATAAGCCCCTTGTTGGCCTGTTTTGGCAACAAAAATCCCTTCAGTGATTGACCACTGCTAGAATCCAAAGATGAACCTTAGTTTCCTTCTCCCTCACGACGTTCGTCCGAAGGAAAATTATTTCCTTCTCCAGAACGCTGACGCATAACAAAAAGAAACAAACTATAAAGCAGGCAGAGTGAGAACACTTGTCCGACGATCCTTTAGTGCCATTACACGCCATACAAGCTAAATTATTTAGTTAAAAGAATATTTAAAGCTATATCTGTACCAAGTAGGAAAAAAGAAAAAAAATAATAAGTTACATTTCTTCTACGCCAAAGGTAGGGAACAACCTGGTCAATTGTAATCTACTGTCTAAGGAATCCTTGACGTACATATTCTTAGCTGTTTCTGATTTCCAGCGACCGTGGAGCATGAGTAACCTGTCAGAAGAACCTGACTTCGCTAGATTGTCAGCTATAAACGTTGCGCCACCGGATCTAAGGCTATGAGTGCTAAAACTGACCGAATTTACTCCTATAGCCAAAAGTGATTCCTTAACTAATTCCCTACACCTAGTATAGCTGAGCCTCCTAGGGCCTAAAGTATACGAATTGTCCTTCCTATGAGGTTGAAGTGTTCTGAAAATGTAAGCTGATGAATTGAGATCAATGCCAGCTGCGGAAAGATATCGAGACAATAATGAGTGAGGACATGTAGCACCGCCACTCTTAGCAATAAATACTATATTACCTTGCCTAAATTGATCAGTTTTACTACTCTTAACATTAATCTGTAGGTGATCGTCGTGAACTAGAATATCCGACGCTTGCACATTCAATAGCTCGTTGATCCTAAAGAGACCATAAAACCCCAAGACAAAGAGTAAAGCTGTACGTAAATCCCTATGATTACTGCCTACATGCGCAAACTGAACACAAATACGATATATCATGTCGGGGGTAATGGGCTCCTTTTTGTTGACTGGCCTACTGAAAGCTCATTTGCTGGCCTGAACCAGGCTGTGATTTAGCGCAGTGTCAACCGGATTACCCTGTGCACCATAAGGAATAAGATCATGGACCCACTTAAACGCACAGAACGCAGACAAAACGACAGCATAGGATCTTTTAGTTTCATGAAGAAAGAACAAGTATTCTGAGACGAGTGAACTAACACAAGGCAGGACTAAGGTACACGGAGAAATACCTACACTGGGTAACATAGTTTTTAACAGAAGAATTGGCTATAGAAGCTAAAACCTGCTGCACGATTGTACGTCTTCTATCCCTACAAGTCGGTCCCCAAATCGTAAGGAAAACAAAATTACTAAGAAAATCCCTAACCCAGCAAAATACTCATTGCCCCCCAGCTCAAGTTCGCTGCCATCCGGCTCGAACAAAACTGCCAACCGGCATCAACTACATGAACACTCAGTGCCGACGGCTCAAGTAGCACTGGGCTATCGATCCGAGATCCTGTAAAATTGGGTTCACAGTACAAGAAGCCCTCGCCATGAGTCACTCTCAACGAGGTCAGTTTGGAATGCTACTATCGGCGCTCCGAGAAAATTGAACTTTCACAGTAAGGTTTAAGCCGTCCCGGAGGTTGAACCTAAAAGCGAGTTCGTATTACGACCTTGACGCAACGCTAACCGTCCCTCAAAAAATGAATAATCGACAAAGAAATCCCAAAACTTATGAACCAACGAAGGCCAGAAAGGCGCAGCCGGCCAGTAAGGTACCACTAATGTCCCCCTGACATTGCATCGAAACATGAAAATAAGGACTTTAGACATGCAAGAGTACTACCGGTGGCACAACTGAGTAATTTTCGTGTAGCCAGTCTTGGAAAAACGCGTCAACCCCGGCTGTCCCATGGCCAGGATTCCAGAATCTAGAAAAATATTTTGAGACCTTCTTGTTGTAGTAGGTGGCAAAGCAATCAAGCGTAAATGGTTCCCAAAGCTCGTTCCGGGGGCAAGCTCCCAATCGTCATAATCCACAATCTTGCTGAGAAAATCGGCTTTTTCATTAAGTGATCGTGGAACCCACTGAATGTCTAAATAAATTCCAACCTTGAAACATAGCGAAAAAATATATGGGAGGCTAACTTGTGAAGATTGAAATTCATGCTGCCAACTTGCACAATCCTAGCCGCCCCTTGGCTATCGGTAAACCACTTAAACCTAGAGTTAGGAAGGAACGAACTAAACGAACTAAGAACAAACTGAACAGCTAACAGCTCACGGTAAGTAGAGGTCTCCTGACGTTCTGCTTGGGTAAACATCCTGTGAGCGTACACATCTTTCCCAGCAATATGGCCTGCGCAAGCTACATTACTCGCATTCGAGTAAATGGATATGAAAGGGAATGCCAAATCTGATACAGTTTTGGAATTAACAGAGCAGAGATTATCCTTCCAAAACTGAAGCTCTACCATGCAATATCTATCAAGAGCAAACACACTGTCCCAGTCTTGGGCAGCCGCTACGGACATCTGGCAATGCCTGGTCATAATTCGGCTGAGATTCCCTAGAACAGGACTCATAGAGATAATCTTACCCACAATGGAAGCCAGGCCTCTAGCAGAAAGTCTAGGATCTTGAAGGGTGTTGTCAATCTGAAACAAAGCCTTATCAATTCTGGGTTCAGTAATGCTAATTTTTCCCTGAAGCCCGTCCCAAACGATACCAAGCCAAGTGATTAAACGCACAGGGTCCCAAAATGACTTATCCTCGTTCGCTAGGAAGCCGGCCAAAGCCAGATCTGATCTAATGATGCTAGAGTAAAACTCACTTGATAACCTGGTAGATTCAACGTCGAAACCATCATCAAGGTAAACAACAGTGTGTATACCCTGAGATCACCAGTGTTTAACTAAAGGTCTGAGTAGCTTGGTGAAGATGTAAGGCGCTGGAGATAAACCGAACGGTAAGACAGTAAACATGAAGAAACTTGGTTTACCATCAGACATGACCTAGCTAAACCCAATGAAACGTTGGTGGTCGGGAAAAATATATAAATGGTGATACCCACTTTTAAGATCAAACTTAGTGAAGTGACTACCTTTCTCCAATCTTAAAACTTGACCTTCTGCTTAAAGATACATCGATTCACATATCTCAAGTCTAAAATTAAGCGTTTTTTCCCACAACTCTGGACGGAAACAGAGAGGGGATTAATAACCCTGAGGTAAAACTTGGACACTCTACAAACTCTCCCGGAGGTAACCAACTCTAGAATTGCCGATTGGACAAAGCCGGAATGTTTCAAAACAGAGGAATTGTTCTTGAATTCTGCCGTTGGTGGAGTAAGATAGAAGGGTATCTTCTAGCCCTCTCTAATGCATTCCGTGATGAAAGTGGGGGCGTTTATTCTTTCCCAAAACTGTGGATGTGGTTAAACGTGGTTCCCTTAGGGTAGATGTGGTTAAACGTAGTTCACTTAGGGTAGATGTGCTTAAACGTGGTTAACTTAGGGTACATGCGGGTAAACGTGGTAAAACGAGGTGAACTTAGGGTACCTGAGGGTTAACGTTGTTAAGTTAGTGTAACTTATGGCGGATTGGGGTAAACGTGGTTAACTTAGGGTGGATGATGTCTAACGTTGGTCTAAAAGGACACTTCGTGTGGTATATACCGTATATAAAGTTGTAATGTATGGGACGTCTTATGGGCCTAACATGAACGCTTTGCCAAACGCTTGCTACGCAGTCTATTCTATGTGGGTGGTAGATCGAAGGCTCTCGGTTTGATTTGATTTTGGTATGTATATAAGTTTTTTATAAGCGAGATAAACGTATGGAAAGTAGCTTAGAACATTTAGGGTGCACATAGCAAACCAAGCTTACTTTAAAGCGCAGTTCGATGGATGGGCGAATTGACAAAGCAAAGCTAAAATCTTCCCACAATGGACAATTTATTTATTTATTTATTTATTGCCTAGAGTGCTAGTAAGCTAAATAAAGCTTTACTCTCTCGCTCTCTCTCTTTCAGCTCTTTCCCTAAGTAACTATGATTAGTATAGGTAATTGTGATATTATGAAGTAGTGATCAATACCGCTGACATAATATCGCGAACTCGTAAGAAACGTTTCGGTGACGTTCTTGTAAGTTTACTTGAGTTTTCGCTAAGACTGTTTAGTTGAGTTTGCTCGTTTTGAAGCTAAGGACTAACACATGGTGTCAGAAGTGGGATGGATGACGCTGTTTGCCGACCGTATTTGTGAAATATTTGTATTGTGAAAACCTTGGTTCGTTGCTGTTCGCATAAATCGAAACCGCGTGGTGTAAAATGGCGGCCGGGCGTCTGTTAAACCCACCGGATCATCTGCAGCTTTCAAGTGGAAATGTATCTCAAAATTGGAAAAGATTTAAGCAAAAGTGGAGTAACTATGAGCTAGCTATCGGAATAGCCAGAAAGGAAGATCCCATTCGAGTAGCAACTTTTCTCACTGTGATTGGCGACGAAGCCCTAGATGTTTACAATGCATTCACGTGGGACAGTGACGCAGACAAAGTCAAAATGGATAAAGTTCTAGAGCATTTTGAGCAGTACTGTGAGCCTCGCAAGAATACAATCTACGAGAGGTATTTATTCTTTTCGCGTGGACAGGAAAGTGGGGAGCCCATTGATAAATATGCCACTGTTCTACGAAACATGGCAGACTCTTGTGAATTTCAAGATTTGAAAGATTCGTTGATACGCGACCGCATCGTGTTTGGAATCGCTGATCACATCGTGAGAGAGCGTTTGTTGCGAGTCCCAGATTTGACGCTGAATAAAGCTCTAGAACTTGCACGAGCTGCCGAAGCAACCCAAAGCCAGTTGAAACAAATGCAAAACTTGCACGAGGTTAATGCAGTAGGGAAGAAGAAAGAAAACTTCTTCCGAAAGAAACAAGAAGAGAAGAAAAAATCAGCCAACGGCAGTGCTCAGCAGATCGACTGCAAATTTTGTGGCAGGAAACATGTACCAGACAGATCAAAGTGCCCTGCATATGGCCAACAGTGCAACAAGTGTGGAAAAAGAAACCATTTTGCTGCGAAGTGTACAGGAGGAAGGCAGTCCAGTCGTAATTTACATGCCAATCAGAATTTGAATTATGTGCAAGAAGATTCAGATGGGAGTCAATTTGAAGAGTATACTATTGATGTCATAACTTATCAAGTCAGTGCTGTGGAAGAAAAGAAACACCCAAAACAGTTGTTTACATCAGTCAAAGTAAACAATGCTAAAGATGTTACATTTCAGTTGGACTGTGGAGCAACTTGTAATTTGCTATCACTAAAAGAATTCTCAAGCATTATGGGGGATCCCAAAGATCTGTATTTGAGGAAAACATCTGCAACACTCAAGATGTACAATGGAACCACTATGACTCCACTTGGAAAGTGCACTCTCAAATGTGCCAAACGTGAGATGAGTATAGATGCAGATTTTTTTATAACTAATGAGGATGTCAGGCCTATATTGGGTGCTGAGTTATGTCAGGAACTGAACTTAATCAAGGTTATGGCAAGTGACATTTCAGAGTCAGAAATGTGAATGCAGTAAATGACAAGGTTCAAACTGCCCACATTGTTCTAACCAGAGATCAAATTTTGAAACAGTACAGTGATGTTTTTTAGGGATTAGGGTGCATGGAAGGCCCATACCATAATGAACTCGAAGAAACATTAAAACCTGTTGTCCACCCCCCTAGGAAAGTCCCTGTAGCACTAAGAGACCGTTTAAAGGAAGAACTGGACAAATTAGTCAGAGAGAAAGTTATCACCCCCGTTACAGAACCTACAAATTGGGTGTCTAGTTTGGTTCTAGTAAACAAGCCAGAGAAGTTAAGAATTTGTATTGACCCACAAGATTTAAACAGAGCCCTGCTGAGAGCCCATTATCCTCTCCCCACCATTGAAGACGTGGCAACTAGGCTATGTAAGGCTAAAGTCTTCTCAGTTTTGGATGCAAAGAATGGATTCTGGCAAGTTCAGCTAGACAAACCGTCGTCACTCTTGACCACGTTTAATACACCTTTTGGCCGTTATCGCTGGCTTCGCTTACCATTTGGAATCAAATCAGCCCCAGAAGAGTACCAGCGAAGAATCCATGAAAGCCTACAAGGTCTGAAAGGTATAGAAGACATTGTAGATGACATACTCTGTGTTGGTGAGGGTGACACCTATGAAAACGCAGTTAAGGATCATGACAGAAACCTAATTGCACTCTTGGAGAGATGTCGTGAGAAGAATATCAAGTTGAATCCAAGGGGTCATGTACTGACCCCTGATGGCCTCAAGCCGGATCCAAGTAAGGTCAAGGCAATTGTAGAAATGCCTACACCTTCAGACAAGAAGGCCGTGCAAAGGGTGCTTGGAATGATTACGTATCTTGCGAAATTTCTGCCTAACCTGTCTGATGTGACGGAGCCGTTGAGACGTTTATTAGACAAAGATGTGCAATGGCACTGGAACGATACACACGAGAAATCATGGAAGCAAGTGAAACAATTGATCACAAGAGAACCAGTGTTGAAGTATTTCGACCCCAGTAAAGAAGTAACACTGCAATGCGATGCATCGGAATCTGGATTGGGTGCTGTCATACTGCAGGCGGGTCAGCCTATAGCATTCTCGTCAAGAGCGCTTACCAGTACTGAAAGAAATTATGCTCAAATAGAGAAAGAGCTGCTCAGCATAGTTCACGGGTGCACACGCTTTGACCAGTACGTTTATGGTAGGCCAATTACAGTACAGACGGATCACAAGCCGCTAGAGAGCATTTTCAAGAAATCTCTGCTTTCGGCCCCCAAAAGGCTCCAAAGAATGTTATTACAGCTCCAGAGGTATAGCTTGAATATAGTGTACAAGCCTGGAAAGGAACTATTCATTGCTGATACACTCAGTCGAGCATTCCTTCCCAATAAGCCGAGTACAGAAGAGTTGAAGTCGGAGGTTTTATCAGTCA
>NC_090884.1:63402358-63409858 GCF_036669925.1 Montipora capricornis
GTACTCTTTGGCTACGACCAGACAGGTGACTGTGAAACCACTCCAGGCTAGATGACGTAATACCTATTTGTTGTAGTTTCTGAAGGTGAATATCGTGGCGGATACTGTCAAATGCCTTTGACATATCTAACAGAACAACAGCAGAGACTTCACTCTTATCGATGGACTTGACTTCACTCTTATTGATGGACCTGAGGTCACTTGCAGGACTGCTATCGCATTGATGGTGGGTTGAGATGAAAGTTCAATCTTTGTCAAATGATTATGATGTGGAATTTTGACTGTGGGAACATTTTACCCAGGAATATTTGACTCAAATTGGTGGCTCCTGAAAATTTAGTCCCCAGCCTTAGTATTTTATTTTATAAAACTCATTAATATTTCATGATGGGAAAACAAAAGAATTGTTTTATTAATCAATATCTGTATTTCTGATACAGCTTTCTCTTCAATTACATAAATGTTTCTTTCATTTTTCTTGGTTAAAATGTCTTGAATCACCAAAAATACCTAGTGTACATAACACTTAAATGCTGACATTCCATAAGCACAATACAATATTCGCCCCCGTATTGTATCGGATATAAAATGTCTCGCCTTCGGCTTGACATTGTATATCCGATACAATACGGTCGCTCATATTGTATTTAGTGCGTATCGTTGACAACCGAGAAATTGAAAAATGGCTCAAATCGCGTCAGATCTGGAAAATAACCACACAGGAAGGAAGCTACCCACGATCGCAATAAGGTTAGGTTTTTTAATTGAGAATTTTTTATATGATATTATTGTCTTCTTAAACCTCTCATTGGGAATGCCTTACAAATCCTTATATTTTTGTAGGCCATGCTCACACTGAGCCTGGGGTACCTGTGATGCAACACCTTATTCGCCTATGTTTACAATCAGGGCCTGAACAATCAATGGAAATCGCTGATCGGAAAATCAATCGATCAATCAATGACAATCGATTATGATTAATTAATTTTCATCGATTGGCATCAGCCAATCGATAACAAATCGATAATCAGACAACAGTAGAAGCAAACTTCATTGCGTGTCATCGATTGGCCTCTCATTGGTAATCATTGAAAATCAATGTTACAATCGACAGTCACAAAAACTTTTGCGATTGATTGTCCATTGATTGTCAACATCATTGGATAAATTGATATCAATTGCAATTGATTGTCGTCACTTGTCATCAATCATTGATTCCATCGATTGTTCAGGCCCTGTTACAATGGACCACAATGCAGAATGAGCATCTGTGCAGTGTAAATCTAGTCCTTATAGATACTGTAAGGACAAATACATATCACAAATCAAGTGAGGCTTTATGCTACTTAATCCATCATCCATCACATTTACAGTAGCATAAGGCCTCACTTGATTTCTGTCATATATATATATAAACACACGACCGAGGACAACTCTCATTCACACTGTAAGGATTGTTGTACGTGACTGATGTCGTGAACAACCTGATTCTCTTTTACTGTATCCATTTAATGGTACCCTGGGTTCCAGAGGTTATTTTCTCGTTATGAAAAGAGCGAGTCATGAAGCGGCGAGAAAAACCTCTGGTACAGGCCGTTAAAAACCTCACTTCCATGTTTACCGGTCACTCTATACTGGGAAATTCTCACGGTCGAGTGAACAGATCGTTGTCACTGTCACATAACAAAAAAATAAAATCGAAACTGTTCAATGAAATAAGCCGAAAACTTGGAATGTTGTTGGAGACAAATTCATAAATCACCTCACCAGTACTCAAGTCTGTGCGATACATCGTTTCTGAGTTTTTTGTCGAAGCATTTCTCGCAACTATTATTTGAAACGTGAATTGGAGAAATACGAAAATTGCTGTCAAGTCCTAGAATTAGAGCTGAAATAATGAAACAAATAAAGAACTTTACGAGTCCCTGGAGCAGTTTCAATATGACTTGAGGCATTGAGGTGTAAATATGTCAGAAGCTCAGTCACACCTTCGTCAAATTCCCAAACAAAATCAGAGTGCTTGTTCGATTACGCCCCCTCTAAGGCCACCCAACAGCAAACATTCATCCAGCGTCATGAGACGAATCAACCTCAATCGGCCAGCCATGAATTTGTGATTATTGTGTCGCTATCGCTACTGCACCATTCATAGTATTCTTGTATTACACCAGTGAAAAACCTGTTTGAACGTCCCCCACAACTTAACCAATGGCAATCCTAATAAAAAACGGTTTGTCGATCGACCAATAAAATCTCCAGGGACAAAAGTTGACTCTAGAAGTGGAAAGTGCAGCGTGATTGGGGCGGCATGTTCAGAAAGGTTAACAGCCTGTACCAGAGGTTTTTCTCACGGCTTCGTGACTCGCTCTTTTGTCGCTCTTTTCATGGCGAGAAAATAACCTCTGGAATCCAGGGTTAAGCATTATGGCAGCATAATGAGCTGAATGCGTTAGTGAAGGCAACGCAAAGTTTTAGTACCAGAGTTGAGGTTGTTATGAAAAGTTAGTGCTGTATTATGTGAGTGATGGTCCATGTGAGAATATGAGAAAGAAAGCCTTTTTGGCTATCACATAAAAACTTGATTGTGACTACTTTTTAATGTTCCAAGTATTGACTAACTTATTCTCTCTTTGCGAAGCAGTGTGGCCCAGTGGTTAGGGCATTTGCTGTGAGACCCAGAGATCCTAGCTCAAGACCCGTTCTGACCACTCATTGAATTGGATGCTGGTAGTCCCTTGTTGAACTTCTGACAGCTGTACTTATAAATAGTGAACTGGTTGGCCTCCGGCCATTTGGGATTCTGTTGTTCAGTTCTGTTGTTCCGTTGATTGTGTTTCACTGACCCTGAAAAGCAGGGAGGAGTCAGTTAAGTAAGTATTTATCACATTGCTCCTTATAAGTGCAACAAAATGATCACCTTGTTAAGCCTTGTTTTAAGCTTTAATCTACCTGAGCACAAGTGCATCTCATCTCAAAAGTCATATCAAATCTTATTAAACTAAAGCAGATTAATTACCGGTAAGTGAAATGTTGCAAACTACAATCATAGACAAAAGTAGTTGGGAAGGTTATATAAATGAACCGCACCAGAGCTGTACTTCAACCTGCTTCTGCTAAAGCGCAAAAGAAATAGTTGCACCTTCTCCTATATAGCTCCCCTCCCCCCTATTCAATGTTGTAAGGTAACACAACAATTTCCCGCTAAAACGATTCAGTTTTGCACAACATTGAATTGGGGGGAGGTGAGAGAAGCAATAAAGACGTCAAAAGTGGTGACCTTCCCAACGGTTTTGTCTATGATTGTGTGGGAGTAGGAAATCTCCTTTGAGCGCTTATAACTCTCGTAATGTTCTCATAATGTACTCTCCAATGCATAAATCTCACAATACTGAAATTTGGTTAAAATCATTGTTTTATGATTTGGATTTCAGACTTGCATGACGCTTCATAACGTTACTCCAACGTGCATTCAGTTAGGAAAATGTTTATTAAGAATGCCATATATAAATATTTTTGTTGTTTGATGTTTCATATTTGTTAAAAGAAAGCTTTCTTTTTTGGAAGACGTTGTAAGAATGCCAAAAACTGATTTATTTCAATTGATTTGGCAGGAAATGATATGAGATGCGAGAGCACTCACATTACTCTAGACATCACTCCCAACATTACTCAATTTTTGAAGCCTAAAATAGTGCATTATTTTAAAGCACAGCAACTGGTAAAATATTGAAACTGGAGTGTAAAGGACTTCAAAAGTAATGGGACTTTTCATGGCCATGTTAGCTTTTTTTTAGGTAAATTACAACATTACTCCATAAAGAGAGTTTTAATTGAAATAACGTATCTAATTAATCTTTACGTCGACATGGTTTCAATGGAGTAATGTTGAAAACAAGTAGATACAATATCATTTGCCCATGAGACACAATTGTACGTATGCTTTACATATAACTACGTTATGGTGGCAAAATATCACATTCATTGGGCATATATTTCCCATTTTCTTATGGAGTAATGTCATGGAGTAATGTTCAAATTCATGTTGATTACTTTTCCCAAAATAGGTCAATGATTGACAAGCCATCCTACTCATGCTATTGGCACAAAAAAGTAATCACTTTTACTTTACTTACTATAGTTAATGTGACTCTGTTTGAAATGAATGTGACTCTGGATTTGGCAAAGTGCAACTGACGTCCGCCATTTTAAGTTTGACCTGTAAAGGCCAGGCCCCAGTTGTTCGAAGGGTGGATAGCGCTATCCACTGGATAATTCAATCGGTTTTGCTAGTGTTTATCCGCTGGATAGTGATTTATCTGGTGGAGAGCGCTATCCAACTTTTGAACAACCCAGGCCAGCTTTTTGGCTTTAATGAACTATCATTTCAATTCCTTCCTGTTTCCTTAATTCACGAAGGAATTTTCATCATGTTATTTGCTCTACAATTTGATATCATTGAAACACTTGCAACAAGACAACCAAACACATATATGGAAGTTTAAACTTGCCTTCTTTTTAACCAGATAAATGCCTAAAATTCACGATATGGCAAAAAACATTTAAATGTTAAAGCAAGCACTTATTTTGTTTGTTTTTCAAAGTAACTGTAAACGCTAACAAAAAAGTTGTATTTCCAATTTAAGACCACACCCAGAATTTTCAAACAATCATAGACGAAAGTAGTTAGGAAGGTTGTGTAAATGAACTGCACCAGAGCTGTACTTCAACCCGCTTCTGTTAGAGCACAAAAGAAATAGTTGCACCTTCTCCTACATAGCTCCCCTCCCCCCTATTCAATGTTGTAAGGTAATACAACAATTGCCCACTAAAACCATTCAGTTTTGCACAACATTGAATAGAAGGGGAGGGGAGAGAAGCAATGAAGATGTTAAAAGTGCTGACCAACGGTTTTGTCTATGATTGTACTGTAGCTCGTGTGAGCAGGCTCTCGCTTCACAGGGCGAGTGAGAAAGATGGGGGAATGGGAATGAGGCTGCTCTGGGGGTAGGAGTGAACAACACATTAATACTTGTTATTTTTTTTTATAATCATGATTACATGGACATTTTTTATGTTGATGTCTTATTTAATATTTGCCATGAAGTGAATTTTTTTTTTAAATGTGCAAATTCACTAGGAACAAGAGACTGCACAGGAGATGTCCTTGATTAAGACCTAAAAAGATTAACTGGTTGATAGCCACCTTTCAAATGGGACAAATAATCAGGAGGCAGCAGGCGCAAGTACAGAAGGTCATTTGTTAAATAAAATTCATCCCCAGTAGCAAGAAATCCAACCCTTGCTGGTCCAGTGATTACCAACGTAACCATTACCTTATTCATGGATGGTCACCACTAGTAATGCCATTCGAAACCTTAAAAAGTTTATATGACAGATTTTTCCTTATTTACTCAATCGAAACATCATAATTTTTTGAGATAAAAACCTTAAGAAAAATTCCATACTGATTTTCCTTCCATGTCCTTTAGCCTTTTTAAAATCAGAAGT
Organism: Montipora capricornis; assembly: GCF_036669925.1. Lineage (NCBI taxonomy): Eukaryota > Metazoa > Cnidaria > Anthozoa > Scleractinia > Acroporidae > Montipora > Montipora capricornis. The sequence goes on from NC_090884.1 coordinate 63,407,867, forward strand.
TTCACTTCCGGCGGGGTGCAAAACCGCGCTAATAAGGAAAATAGGCTTAGCAGAACTGTGACGTCAAAACATGAACATAGGAAATTTTACAGATACAAATTTCATTCTTTAAATAATTGCAACCAAATACAATGCACCTCTGAAGCGGTTTCAGCGACTTCTGGATCTAAAAATAGGGAAAATTCTGGGGCGTTACTAAACACAGAACAGAAGGAAATGTACCAGTTGAGAATACACAGCAAAAAGGCAGAATGACACCTGAATGAAACAAAGTGAACAAGAATGCTACTGGAATATATCGGAATATGTTGTCTTTGTTTCGTTCCTTTGTCTACGCTAATCAGCTTTATTCTGGTGTTCTCCTGGTTTATTCTGCCTTATTCGGGTGTCATTCCACTTTATTCAAGAGTCATTGCGCCTTATTACGGCATATTCTGGTTTATTCCAGTATACTCTGTTCCATTCCGTTCCGTTCCATTCCATTCCATTCCTGTGTTTAGTAACACCCGAAAATTCTGGTCCTGGAAAAATTTCATTGTTACATACTTACTTAGGACCTTCTGTTCCTAGTTTGGATTCCCTACCTCTGAGTCAAAGGAGACTGGAGAGAGATAGGCCATCAAGCTTGGTTCATGTGGCAATAATATTGTCCTACTTCCTTTCTAGGACTGCCATTGTCAAAAATTTGGTATTCTTAAAAGTCTAGTTCAGGAGATGGTATATTTTTTGTATACTTAGGGTGCTGTAAACTTGTATTCGGATTGAATAGCCTTTGTTTTCGTGATTTTTTTGAGTTCGCTTCAAAACGAACCAGATCCAATCACAATTACAAACTGCAAGTTAAATCGGCGAACTGTAATTGTTATAAATATTCTTTGTCAAAAATTATTCGCCAATGGAATAACCTGCCTGCCAATGTTGTTGAGATAGGAAATTTAAGACGTTTTAAAATAGCTCTTAAATCACACATGCGCATTTTTCAGGCTTTTACTCATCTTAGATTTTATTCATATATTTTTAACTTTTATTTCTGGAAGTTTATTCACATAGGGTTAACCTCTTAAACTTCCTTTTTAGGGTATTATTATTTGTGTTTTTGTTTATGATACCTTAAATAAAGTATGAATGTATTCTTTTGAAAGTATTCCAGTTATTCTTATTCCGGTTTACAAATAACAGAACACTGATTTCCAAAAGAGTGCATCTGCCAAATTGGTCCCAAAAGAACCAGAGGAGATGGTATGTTTTTGTATACTTAGTAAAATGTTATAAAGTACATTGAACCCAAAAGGGTAAATGCACAATATAAAGCTGTGAAAAGAAAATGTATAATAATGTTTAATTAGAATACAAAATAGCTCTTGACGGCTAATTATCTGTTTCCAAGTGTGAGTTTTATGTTCTGAGCATTGGCACTTAAGAAAAACCTAAACTTAAAATCTAATTAGCATTAATTTCTCAGATCTGGAAATGGGTACTTGTAGTAGTCCTCAGATCAAAAGATCACTATTGGTCTTCATTTTACACAGTTGCCTTATTAATAATTTAATCTCCAGAGGTTGCTAATCCTCTCTTAGAACTTTGCATTTTTAAAAACATTTATTTGACTATCACAGGAGTAAGACTTAACAGATTTTACTGTCTAACGCCAACAGGTTTTACTCCAGTCTAACGCCAGACGATTTTACTTGTCAACTGGGGGCGTCCTAGGGCGTTTAAGGTGTCAGTTTTGTAGCTCACTGGGTTAGATCACTGTTCCTCTACCAAATGAGCTGCAAAGGTCAGACAGGAACGTGTAACTCAGTAGGTGGAGCAACAGTGATAATGTGGAGGTTATTGGTTGAATTCCCACCTTGGTCAGAGTTTTTTTGCTGACTTTGTGTGGGCCCATTTTCATTGCCAGGCCTAACACTCCAACTATTTGGCAAAGGGGTCAAGAGAACCCCCCAGATGGATTACATGGGAATAAATATAGCACTTAAAATCACACTG
>NC_090884.1:63414858-63417358 GCF_036669925.1 Montipora capricornis
AAGCACACGTATGGACCAGAATCGAAAAACAGACACTTCTGGCATCTGGTACTAAATTTGAGCGTCTTTTAGGAAAATTATGAGTCTGAGACACAGGACGCGCAGGTAGATGGATCACTGGAGAACAACCCTCTTTGAATCAACAATTACACCATGTCAACATTAAAGTTTTTTTTTGATTTCTACATTTTCACACTATACTTCATTCCATTGTTACTTTTTTTTACATTTGCATTTTCTATTTATTATAAATTCAGCTTGCATCGCTTTGTATAATTATTCTGACTCAGTTTTTATGAAGTATGAACAAGGAGTGGGCCATACATGTATATCAGTGACAACCGCGGGAACACAGGATCTATTTTCTCGCACTCCGACATTTTCCTCTGACTCTAGACCCTTTAACGACTTTGCATAGTGATCATAATGTAATTTTTGCCGTTGCTGAGCAGCCACTAGCTTATCATGTGCATTCAGTGTAACCTTTGGTCAGAGCAGTTCTGCTGTGGTTGGCAATTTGGAGTTCAGACATGGACAGTTTAGCATCTGCGAGGGGAAGAGACCAATTCCAGTTATGGAGTTAGGGTATTCCGATAATCCAGCAAAGCAACATAGGGATCTTCCGCTTTCCTCAAAGGTTGCTTGATTGTACCAATAATTATTGTTTATACTTCATTCAATCTTAGAGGCTTTAGATAAGGGTGGTAATCGAATTAGAGTGTTTTTTGCGGATTTCAGCAGGGGGTTCGACCTGGTCGATCACTGTGCCTTGCTGAAAGAGCTACAGGTCATGAATGTGCATAGTGCTATTATACGCTGGATAGGCGCCTTTTTGACTCAACGGCCTCAGCGTTGTAGAATTGCGGGTTCCTTGCCCTCCCCTGTTTTTCTCCTTGGTGGTATTCCCCAGGGGACTAAATTAGCCCCTAAAAGTATGCTCTTTGCAATCCTTGTTAACCGATTAGTTTCCTCCTGGCCACTACGTGCCAAGTATGTAGATGATACTACCATCTGCGAGGTCGTGCCTCGGTGTAGCCCGAGTTATCTACAAATCTTAGTTAATGAAATCAATGAGTTCGCAACTTGTAGAGGCATGCGACTTAATCCTAAAATGAAAGGAGATGGAGATCAACTTCTTAAAACACCAATGTGTTAACCTCCAGCCCTTAGTGGTTGGTGACGTAGTAGCCAAGCAAGTTGACAACTATAAACTCCTAGGGGTCTACATTAGTTCTGACTTGTCCTGGAATGAGCATGTTGACTTCGTTGTTAAGAACCACCAAACGGCTATATTCATTAAGGGCACTCAGGAAGGCTGGCGTTCAGCAAGCAGATCTTGTTCGCATTTATTGCTCTTTGATCCGGTCTGTTCTACAATACAGCGCGCCAGTGTGGTCTTCCCTTCCTGGGTACCTTAGTCACGTTGTTGAGTCGTTGCAGAGGAGAGCAATAAGGATAATTTGTCCCTTGGTTGAATATGAGGCTGCTCTTATTAGTACTGGTCTTGTCTCTCTTGAAGCCTGCCGTGCAAATCTGTCAGCTACGTTTTTTAGTAAGGCTAAGGAGACCCCACCCATAAGAGATGTTACCCCTCTGGTCACTCAAGTCAGCCATGGCTGTACATTAAGATCTGGGTCAGCTAGTGATGTAAAAGTGAACGCGCGTACCGAAAGGTTCAGGAGTTTTATCACCATACAATTCAAGTGTTAAATTCTGTTCTGTTTACTGATGACCGCTTGTGTAAAATAGGATATGTCTCTGACCCCAACTGCACTTTCTGTCATAAGCTAACAGAAACCATATCCCATATTTTGTTTGAATGCCCTTTTTCAAATTCTTTTTGGAATGAAGTTAATAAAAATTTTTGAGTAAAATCAAGAGTTGCAGAGGCCTCTCGCTTACCTATTGCGATGTTCTTGTTGGATCTTTAGAGGAGGAAATGGATCTATTTAATTATATTGCTATTTTGGGAAAATCTTTCTTGTGGACTTGCCGATGTAGAGAAACACTACCTTCTTTGTGCCATTTCATAAGAATTTTAACGATTAAATATGAAACTGAAAAATATATATTTCAAAACGAATAAAACAAATTTGTTTAAAGAAAAATGGAAGATTTTTGAGGAAACAATTTTAAATAATGATTAGGCAACACTATCATTAAGGAAATGGTTTAAGTTAAACAAGTATGTAGATAAGAATTGTCAATCTTTCTTTTCTTTAATTAATTTAATATGGTGTCATTATTAACTTTTATCAACCAAACTTTATTTATTGATCTGTAATTTAATTGTTGAAAAAAGAATTGTAATTATGTAATTGTGGAAATAGTAGTAATAAAAAATAAAAAAAAAAAAAAAAACCATACAATTCTAATGAGAATTCTTTTATCAGGTTCGAAGCTCATACACATGACGTTTTATCGATGAATTATTAATGAGTTTTGAACAAGAATGCAAATTGGTGTTTTGATGCTTGTTATGTGGCTACTTTAAAGATCT
>NC_090884.1:63427358-63432358 GCF_036669925.1 Montipora capricornis
GAACTTGAAACAAATAAAGAAGTTTAGCCTTTAATTCATTAGGCCCAGCATGAAAATGCCCCAGTATTCCTGCACATCGCTATTCTAATGCAGTGACCTTCTGCATGGTGGAGTATTGACTTTTGGTCTCCAAATTACTCAAGGTGTTATAACACCTTGAAAACTGACTTGTACCTCTTAAGGTATTTCCTCTATGCTAGATGTTCCAACCATGTGGAAAACACTTTCTGCATTTAACCTGGACGTCATCTCATCAGCTGGGCTCATTTTCGTCTTCTTGCTGGTCTTCTTACATCTCTTATATTATATGTGGTGTTTTGGGATATCATACGTGATTTTTTTGGGATATATGTGATGCTTTTGGGATGTAAAATAAAGTATTGTAGGGTTGTTGTTTTTGTTGTTGATGGTTGAGTCATGCACTTTTTTAGCCTCCAAAAGTTCCCTTCCTGTCCAGATGTTTCTTATGTTCTCTCACCTTAAACACGCTACCTTGCCTCCTTTTATCCTTAACCTCACCCCAGTGTGCCCTTTCAGTTCTCTTTTCAGCTGAGACATCTCTTGTTTGACAGGGGAAACATGACCCTGACGATTCTCATGACTGAGCTCCGGAAACGCGGCTAAAGGATCAAGCCTAACTTCTCCACAAACTTCAAACTAATACACTTGAACCTATTGTTGTCCTTCTCTTTGTTTTTATAATTTTGTCATCGTGGCATTTAACCCATTGACCCCTGGAAGAGAGACTTATACTAACAGACTTAACTCTCCCCAACAACTGGGGGCGTCCTAGGGCATTTGAGGTGTGAATGGGTTAGCCCTGTTTAGTGCTAGCCATGCCTTGATCAACTCAGCGCTAACCAATAATAATAATAACATGAATTATTTTCAGCATTTTTTTAGAAGTAAGCAAAAGCTCCTTTGCAGCCATTTTTGGGATGTTATGCAACGCTCCCAAAAATGGCTGCACAGACTAACAGAGGTGCACCAGCATCACAAATTTACTTATGTATCTATTTTAGGGGGAAAAACAAGATGTGATGCCAAGAACGAGAATGCTCTGGCAAATTCCACAGGTGATGAAACCAAGGAAGCAAGTAGTTTGAAGTCAGGACTTCAAGATCAAAAATCACAAAATCAACAATATGACAACTCAAATGGATCTTCCAAATCAAGTAAAGAACAGCCAATAATGTCCCTTAGTCCAGATCATTCAGGTTCCCCTGAGTTTTCTCAAAATCCTGAGAATAGAGAAGTATCATCAAGTAGCCTTGCAGCCTCAAGTCAAGCGTCACAGATTAACCAACCTGCTATAATTTCCAGCGACCCCCCTAATCCTGAGATGGAAGACTTGTCAGGAGTTCCCAGAAATGAGAATGAAAACAGTCTGGAAACTTTGTCTGGGCATCCAATCCATGGAGAACAAAATAATGGGGAAGCATCACAAAAGGAGGCAACTGCTAATACTTATGAGAACTTTTTTGGTAAGTTAAGGTAATAGGATGATACCACTTTTTTGTCAGTCATACATACGGTCATAAAATAGATACATGTACCTGAAGTTAGCCAAATATTATACGTGACTTGTTAAACATTGCTCTTTCAGTGTTAATGTACACTTGGTATTTCTGGTGATTGAAGACATTTTAACAGGGAAAATCGAAAGAAACGTTTATGTAAATGAAAAGAAATCTAATTAATAATGATTTAAAGAAACATAGACAAGTAAAAACTAGGGATAAAAAGTTAAGCTTCCGACGTTTCGGCAGCCTCATGACGCCATTATCAAGGAGTTGGAAATGAATATGCGAAGAGAAATCTGAATCAGATATACAGCTATTGATTAATAAAACATTTTTTTCGTTTTCCCATCATGAAATATTAATGAGTTTTATAAGAGCAACTTTTGTTTTCTCAATTCTGTTGCACTTTGTTAAGTTAACTTTTGGTTTGTTCAATCAAGAACATAAGGACTTGTCAATATTATAAGCTTCTAAGCTGAGTGATTTATGGTTAATTTGCTGGCCAGGGGTTAATTGTGAAACACATGCACCATTGACGGAAGCTTCATCCCTGGCTTGTACTTGTATCAACCTATGGGAAGATTATGAGACTGAAATTAACTGAAATTAATCATAAACTGTATAAAAAAAACGTGCTTTCCACAATTATCGTCCACAAAGTCAGGTGTCTGGTTAGTTATGTTTTTGATGTATTTTCATGGGATTCTTAGTTTCAGAAAAGATTTTTGGTGACAAATTTCTCCTTGACAAGTTAGCGGTTCGTCTGGATCACACACCAAATCGTTCTATTAAAAACTGGGAACATTTGGCCTGTACAAAGGAAATAGCTGCACCTCCGGAAGTGCGTCTCAAGTGCAAACTAGGTAGTGAAAAGAAATATACTATGATGGTGTTTGACGTGGTGACTGCAAGACATGATAAAACAGTAAGGGACCTAATGGATGCGTTGACAAGATTAAAGAGACAAGATGTTAGGAGAAAAATTACAGATGTTTTTCCAGGTACACTGTGTTAAAGGTTAATGACAATTCTGCAATTTAGAAAAAAAGAATGAGTTACATGTATTATCTAATTGGATGAGAGTTCATCAAAGTGTGAATTGTGTTCTGCTTGAATATGGTAAACAGCTCTCTTCCCTGCTTGCTTGTCATTACAGGGCTGTCAATCAATCAGATCCCCTTTTTATGGGTTAATTATGCGAACCGGGTTGTTTTCCACACAAGCCATGTTGACAAAAAGTATAAAACCAACTTTACAATACTAGCAATGGTAAACTTAATTTTAACTTAAAGAACCCATTGTTACCCACCATGTTTTTGGGTGTTACTCAGGTTCTACCTGGTGTTTTGAAGTGGTTTACATGTAACTAGTGCAATTTAAATGTCAATGTTAAAGCTCAACCATGACCGAAAAATCAGTTCCTATTTTTCTGTGGATTTCAAAACTATGTCAACTAAACGCTACATTACCCAAGTTTTAAATCTTGATTTTAAAAAGACACCTCTTTATTTTAAGTGGAATTTTCCTACTTTATGGTCTGCCATTACTAACTTTAAAATCTTGAGAGAGCTGGATCGAGGAGAAAATGACGTCAAAGCCTCAGTATTTTAAGAATGCAATCAGGGTTTGAAATTTTATCACTTGCCCGCTTGCCCAGGTGAGTGTCAGAACTGTTTTGGCGAGTATTTATCGAGGATCACTCGCCTGTTTTGGTGAGTATGATTTTCACATATTCAAAACCGTAAATTCATTTTCTGCTTTAAAATAAGTACAATGTCTATGAGCAATAGCAGCTCTTCAATATGGCGGACGCGAGTTTTCTAGCCCTGCTAAATGCTGTTCTTTTTATCGTTTTCCTTTCGCATTGCTTGAATGGAGATCCCTATGAAATCTAGTTTACCTTTAAGTTAACCTACTTATGCGGCCCCGATGGAATTGATCCTCTTAGACAGCCATTTCACATGTGTATAAGCGCTCTAATTCGAGTTCAAGGTCCTCGTGGAACGAAGGTCATAAATACTGGACGCAACTCTCTCAAATGCAAGCTGCGGGTGCAAGTTTTCCTGAGGCTTCTCCTAATGTTCGGCGATGTACAACTAAATTCAGGTCCATGGCTATTCCCCTAAGGGATATGCACCAAACCAGGGAAATCCAACCAAAGAGGAATTCAGTGTGACATACCGTACTCGCCGCATGAACGTGGATGTACTTGCCTACGAAACACTGACAAATTCATCTTGTATCTGGGTTTGTGACAACTGTGACATGCCCAACTTCTCTAGCTCTTTGCTTGAGTCATTTGATTTGATCGATTCTCCAAATCGTTTTTCTCCCATAAGTGGGTTAATTAACTTCCAAGCCACATGAGCAGGCATAGAGACACTTGTAAATGTAACTGTAAATGTGCTTAGTTGACCGCTCCCTACAAGAGCTTTTCAGGATCAACCGGCTCAACGGGAACGGACGGAATGCATGTGATCTCGGTGCACCGCAAACCCAGCCGGATGTAATTGACTGGGAGTCGATTTTGAGGAGGGAGGAAAACCGGAGGAAAACCCCCTGAGTCAGGTTGAGATCGACTGAAACTCAGCCTACATACGACCCGAGGCCAGAGTTGAACCTGCTGTGTGGTCACAGAGGTGGCAGGAACGGTTGATGACCACTAAACCACCCTGACTTGTACTTCGACTCGCCTTGTAGGCATAGGAAGCAGACCTCTTCAGATAGTGACTCAACTACAGGTCCAGAGCCACTTCGTGAGAGCCGTCCTCATGAAAAACATCTAAGAACTTGTGAGACGACCATCCTGGTGAAAGCCTAATTTAACCACCTGAGAGCTTGCCAGATCTCTCGCATCACAGGCATGATCAAATACGGGTGTGTATATGAACTTCTGCAGTCTTATTAGTTAGAGCAAGTGTTTACAACTTCATCAGTTTAGAGTGACCTATAAACCTGATGTCATCGTAGGCTGTGAATCTCACCTTGATGGATCAATTAACAGCAGCGAAATATTTCCATCTGGAAGCATATCTTAACCCCCTACCAAACCGTAAAGATAGGGGACTTTGGGCGTAAGGGTGAGGTCTTAATCGCAGTCCACAGTAACATGATCATCTCAGTGGAACGCTTGTCACCAGCAAATTGCAAGATTGGTATGGGTTAAGCTTTCACACTCAAAATGGTGAAATTTTGTTTGGATCTTTTTATTGCCAGCCTGGCTCTACCGTTAATATCATGGACCAGCTAAGACTTTCAATGTGCAACCTCAGGGAACTGGCTGGCTGGAATTGGAGGCAGTCATGTAATTCTTGGTGGCGACTTCAACCTCCCAGATATTAACTGGGAGAATGGCTCCAAATGCAAAGGCTATCAATGAGAAAATGTTGGAGATTGTAGATGACTTTAATCTTATACAAATGGTTTGTGAGCCAACTTGCCAGAACAATAATGGTATGTTAGATCTTGTATTCACCA
>NC_090884.1:63437358-63439858 GCF_036669925.1 Montipora capricornis
CTATTGTTTTGTAGAACAATACGTATATCTAAGGGAATCGAATATATACATGGCTAATTTGTGCTTACGGGATGAATAAAAATGGATCTCATTTCTCTCTCCCTCTCTCTCTCCCTCATCCTCTGTCTCTTCTTTTCTCGCATCCCTTACAGCGTTGCTTCTTTTTGTCCCAGGTTTCCTCTTTCTATCCCTTCGTCCTGTCCTTTTTTTTTGTCAGTTCCCGCTCGGCTTTTCTGGTATTTCAATGATATGTCACTTGCAGCTTGCCTTGGACTCCGACCCGCTGTAAACCTCAGGATTACTTTTCCCTCGTCTTCACCACTGTGCCAATGTGTCAAGTTGCGAATTCACATCTTGTAACAGTGATAAGTAATTGTATACACGTGCCGTGCCGAGCACCTACAATCAAACCTACAACTCGTAGGTTGCAGTTCAGAGATCCCTGTTTTACTACTCTTGAAAGAACGCTAATCCCTTTAATAATGCTAACCGTAACCCTGATTACGACTCAAGACACTGTTTAGGCTTAAGGTTAGTCGCTGTGATAGTTTTAGGATTATCCAGTATTGTTGTGATCTGTGACGTGCCTTTCCTTCATGCCCCGTGCGGCACACTTTTAAGTTCATTGCATGGAGGAGTGCACCACGCTTCCAATCTGATTGGTGCACCGTTCACGACAAACTTTAATGTACGAGTTCATTGCAATTAAAATCGTTTCACGTTTCCCTTTTTTTGAAGCAAAATAGTGAGTTCGTAATAGTCAAGAGGGCTACCGAAGTGATAGCGTCAGCAAAGCGCGTTTTGATCATTTGGAAATTGTCCCCCCTACTTTATAGGCGCTCCCGAGCGGTGCATAGAGTGGTACAAAAAACAAAATTTACCTTCGTTGTCTGTGAAATGTCCAAAACCTGAGTGCATAAAAGCACTTAGTTAACGAAGACAAAGTGTATCGGGAAATAGATTTGTTTCGCTATGCTCAAGAAAAAACTGCAATGGGCAAGCTTCAAATGAATCCGCCAGAACTCATGATTTTTTGGCAGTAAGCTTTCCTCGGCAAGCGACCTGTGCCCGGAAAGCGTGCGATTACCTTTAAGACGAGGGCTAACATCATCTCGTAAACTTCGTCGACCCAGACTAATAAGTCCACAGCAGGGCATTGAAAACACATGGTAGGGAGTGAAACCAAGTATGCCTCGTAAAGGAACATCCATGGATCTCTTCTAAAGTTATACACTTGGAAGCATCGTTGAGCAGATCGCGCCGATCTCTACAAAAAGCGATATTACGCAAAAGCCCACTAAATGCACCGTTCGTGCTCCTGAAATTTAAAGGAACAGAACATACACTTTGAGTGCTTCGGTGAATTCGCAAACAGAAAGAAAGAACAACTTGACGAAAAAAAGAGCGGGTGGCCATTAAATTTGTGATAACAGTAATTTTATTTGGTCTGTTTGTTATCTATGAGAATCTGAGCTCTATTACAATGATTGCTTGAAACTCCACTTTTTTGCTTATTCTAAAATTGGAAAAGCTGGAAAAGCGCCAAAATTGCAGGAAAAAATGTTCGGGTAACGTTATTATGTCACGCAACTTTTATCACGTGACTCGACAGCGAATCATATGCGCAAAATTCCATGAGCTTGCAGATTCAACGGCACTTGTAAGTTTTTGGAGCTATGATGACTTCACCTTATTAAAGTCTGATTCCAACTACCTTTGTGCTAGTTATTTCAAGCGGAAACATAACATGGTGTCAGAAGACTTATTGTAGGCTATCTTCCTCCACGAAATTCAGTTGGAAGCCTTCACGAGTGACCTGAAATCTAGAAATGACGGAAAACTCGATCACCTCTGGCTCGACGGCTGGTTGAACACAGCAAGTTTCTTTGCCGACTTTTACATCGAATGTTCCTTTACCAGGACGGCTGGAATTGAAAGGAAAACTCTCCGATAACTGAAAAAAATGGAAGCAAGTCTGGGATGCCTATGAAACCGTAAAACAAAGCTAAACAAAAAGAAAGTAAATTTCGTGTGGCGACCTTCATCACGAAGTACAAAATGGTTTGCCGTTTTGCTCTGAGGATGAGAAACAGGACATAAACGTTGTTCTTGATCTATGGACTCCCATTGCATTGCACAGACAAATATTATCTATGAGCGTTACCGGTTCAATAACCGAAAACAAGAGTCTCACGAATCCATCGATGTTTACGCTACAGCACTGCGAGCTTTGGCAGTGTGAATTCGGTGCTTTGAAAGACGAAATGATACGCGATCGTCTTGTCTGCGGTCTTACCGAGAACAGCGTTGACGAAAGTTGTTGCAAGAGCCTAAATTCTCGCTACAAAATTGTTTGGATATCTGCAGATCGGCTGAAGCTACTAGCGCTAGTCTTAAGGCGATCAGTGGGCAATCAACAAGTACAGACAAGCCAGTGGATACCGTGAATGCGTTCGACAAGCGAAGAAAATCGAAAGTGCCACCGAAACGTCGTAGCAAA
>NC_090884.1:63442358-63444858 GCF_036669925.1 Montipora capricornis
AAGAGAATCTACGAGGGTTATGAATAAAGCTCTGAAAGTGCACATCTAAATCACAACTCGGTCTGAATATCCCAATAAAGTTAAATGAAACCTTAATCGACTCATGTATTCCTGCATTCCTTGAATTCCTTTGGTCGCTGAGTTTGGCAGCGATGATATTGAGAAAGCTGTATTTGTGACTTCAGCATCGATTTTCTCGGAAACTGTTGGAGGGATGAAGCTCAAATTCGGCGAAAAGATAGAGAAGAAACTCATCTATCAAGATCCGTCGCCATTCAGGTGAGATTTTAAGTATTTTTGCGTTAATTCCAGTTTGAAGTGAAGGAGGTCACGGCTGACGGCCGCTAAGTTGCAAGCCTTGTCTCCCTCTCTTGTCTTAACCATCACCGGCCAAAAGTAATTTCGCTATAAGACGCTTTAGACGGCCCAAGAAGGCGAAAAAACACGATACATGAGTCGATTAAGGTTTCATTTAACTTTACTGGGATATTCAGACCGAGATATGATTTAGATCTGCAATTTTCAGAGCTTTATTCATAACCCTCATAGATCCTCTTCGTTCTGATATAAACATATATTTAACCACGAACACATAGGGTGGTCTGCCTGTGCTAAGGCATCCCACAACGCCCTTGAGAGAAGATTGGCTGTGACATATTCACATTCAACAACCACAATTACCTGTGTACAGTCGACTACTTCTCAGATTATTTTGAGATCGATGAGCTTCACAAGGCAAAAGCAGGAGCTGCAGTGATTGGAAAGTTGAAGAAACGCTTTTCCACGCATGGAAATCCAGATACATACCACAGTGTCAAAGGTCCACCGTTTAATTCGAACGAATTCTCAGCTTTTGCCTCAATGTATCAGTTTGAACACATTACCAGTTCACCCGAGTACCCCCAAAGCAACGGCAAGGTTGAAAATGCCGCAAAGACGTCCAAGAATCTGATGAGGAAAGCTGCCACTACCAACTCAGAGTTTCAGTTTGCCTTGCTTGACTGGCGGAATACCCCAACTGAAGGTATGAGGAGTTCACCTGCCCAGCGGATGTTTGGAAGGCGTACCAGAACTATGTTGCCGACTTCAAAAGAACTCCTGGAACCCCAGCTAGAGAGAAAGCTGCAAAGGAAAGAAGTTCAGACACGTTATTTCAACCGAAATGTCAAAGAACTTCCAAGTCTTGCTGAGGGTCATGTTGTGCGCATGACGCCCCAAGCCTCCGATGGAAAGCAGAGATGGGCCAAGGCCCAAGTCCAACAACAAGTGGATGTCGGATCCTATGCTGTTAGAACTGAAGATGGCAGATTGTTCCGAAGAAATCGCAGACATCTTCGACAGTCGAAAGAACAGTTCGTGGCTAAAGATGCTGATGTTGAAATTCCAAGTCAAGTTACAAACTGTCCACCAACTGAAGTCTACACAGAACCGTCAGCCGCACCAGCACAGAACAGCACAGGAAACCCAACAACTTTGCGCGGTAAGCAAACAGGCCAAGGACTACCAATTATCAGACCAACTCCATCATCAGCTGAGTGTCAGAAGAACAGTGCACTTACTCGTAGCGGACGCTCCGTTCGTCCCTCTAGCTACTTGAAAGATTATGTTCAGACCTAGTTTTTATTTTTATTGTTTTTGTTAAGATCTTTTGGAACGTTTTCCTATATCTGTTTACCCTTTTACAGTTCAGTTCTTTTTAAAGAAGGAAAGTTGTAGCGTTATTATCTCACGCAACTTTTATCACGTGAGCGAATCATATGCGCTAAATTCCATGACCTTGCAGGTTCAACGGCACTTGTAAGTTTCTGGAGCTATGATGACTTCTCCTTATTAAAGTCTCTGTGCTAGTTATTTCAAGCGGAAACGTAACTGTTCGATTTTCCGTATTTCAGTCAGAACTTCGACCGGTCTTTTTTAAGTCCACATACTTAGAAAAAACTCCAATTATAAATATCAAAGCGCCGCAGTCCCAAAGGACGTCTATTGTTATCGCTTTTGTTTTGAAACAAAGGAACGTATGCATAATGAAGTAGGGACCTGTGCGGAAATCTTGCCGAAACAATCTCCGCTTTAAAGGGGTTAGTGAAGATCCAAATGAAGGGTAGGAAGATACGGAAGAGAAAATTAAGAACGTGCCAGTCGAAAAATTGGACCTTGATCCCGCTCCTGAAATCAACCGAGCTCATCGTACTGGTTGTCCAACTAGGCAAGATGGAACCTCGAAACCGAGAACTGTTTTATGCAAATTCACTAGCTACAAAGCGCAGGAATCCATTTTAAGGAAAGCAAGGAGGATTAAGCGTGAGGGAATTAGTATCCTTGAAGATCTGGCTGAAGAGACTATGGCAAAGAGAAGATCTCAATTGCTGCAACTGAAGCAAGCCAAGCAGAAAGGAAAGATTGCTTTCTTCTCTCTAGATAAATTAGAGACAGACCAAGCAATTCTAAGTACTATTTTCCTTCCGATTTTGAAGCTTCCAGTTCTTATTACTCCCTATTT
>NC_090884.1:63449858-63474366 GCF_036669925.1 Montipora capricornis
CAGAGAACGGAAGCCGAGAACGCAGTCGAAGGACGCGCTAGTTCCATGCTCATTTATAGCCAATCCAATATGGCGGCTAGCAGGCTCAATCAACAGATCTTGTTGTTTCTTCTGCTCCTGCGGCGTAGAAGGCGAAGAAGGCAATCGGCAACGAGAAGAAAGAAACGCTTCTGGATTAGAGACATCTTTAAGGAGAGAAAGACCCAGGGGGACTTTCATAACCTTGTAAAAGAGCTACGGCTGACAGATCGTGAATTCTATTTCAGGTGTGCGTGCAATCTCTTGGATTAATTAAGTATTTTGATTTTGCTTTATTTCAAATTGCGATTTTTCTGTGCAAATTTCATAATAATATGCAGTCTGCTGCATACCATTCTTTTTTTTTTTTACCAAGGTAACGAGTGTTCATAATAATTATTATAATACTAGATTTGCAGCAAAACACTCTTACCACGTTCCTTATGCTAGAAACAATTAGGGCAAATGTCACATCCGTTTTCAAGGTCCATCTGTCTGGAATACTATTGATGGTAATGTAAAATTATCATCCTCTATATCAGTCCTCATGTTTGTCTATTGTGTGTGCCGGCCTAAACTAGTAGTAAACATATGTATAAACTGACTGTGTATCATTATTAACTTATCAGTTATTCTAGGCAGCCAGTGCTCTCCCATTTTATTTTTATATCTAACGAATGTATTTAACTAAGCAAAGTGAGAGAATTAAACTTGTTGTTATCGTAAATTTGTGTTCTTTTTGTGGTTTGTCAATCAACTTTCTAGGTATTTATTTACGTATGAGTCCAGACAGGTTTGAGCACCTTCTCTCATTGGTTGGTCCACTAATTTCAAAGAAGTCCACCAGAATGAGGGAACCAATTTCAGAAGCAGAACGTTTAACCTTGACATTGCGTTTCCTGGCTAGTGGAGATGACCAACAGTCATTAGCTTTCAGCTTTCGGCTAGGAAGAACCACTGTTAGCCATATTCTGAGGGAGACATGCAGTGCAATTTGGAAAGCTTTGGGGGAGATTTATTTAAAACCACCTAGTTCACCAGATGACTGGCAAGCAATTTCAAAGGACTTTGAGGAACTTTGGAATTTACCACACTGCGTTGGAGCTATTGATGGCAAACATGTTAATATGCAGTGCCCAAACAACAGTGGATCCTTGTTCTACAACTATAAGAGATTTTTTAGTCTTGTATTAATGGCAGTATGTGATGCCCATTATAATTTCACCCTGGTGGATATTGGAGACTGCGGAAGCAACAATGACAGTGGTGTCTTGTCACATTCAGAGATGGGTAAAGCCATTGATGATGGCTCCATTAATTTCCCAAAGCCTGAACATTTGGAAGGGTGTGATCTTCCCCTTTTGCCCTACTTCTTGGTAGGGGATGAAGCCTTTGGATTAAAACCATGGCTTCAGCGACCTTACCCAGGAAAATCCTTGACAGAACCCATGCAAATATTTAACTATAGACTCTCCAGGGCGAGGCGGGTGATAGAGAATGTGTTTGGAATTTTAAGAGCAAGGTGGAGGGTGTTTAAGGGTCCTATTTCTGCCTCTCCTAAAACTGTGCAACTTATTATTGAAGCAGCTGTGTGCCTTCACAACTATCTGAGGCAAACAGAAACAGCTTTATATTGCCCATCTGGGTTTGTTGATAGTATGGATAGATCAGGAAACATCAAGCCTGGGGAATGGAGAAGTATGGTATCTACTACAGAGAGAGGAGCCCTAGATGGGTTAAATAGGGTGAGAGGTTCCCGCTATACCCTTAATGCAATTCAGATCCGGAAGGCATTGACTGATTTCCTGAATTCCGAGCAAGGTGCAGTGTCATGGCAGTGGGCACACGTGAGAAGTACTGGTCCACTTGCAACTTAGTTTATACCTTTACGTTACTAGCAGTACAAGTAAAGTAACACTATACTATACGTTTTGGTATTTATGGTAACAAAAATACTGTACATACAAGTATAGTCCAGGAACACAACATTTATCATACATCATTCTTGAATACAGTAATTTTTTTGTGTTACAATTGGCTTCTTGTACAGGCTTGCGTTGACATTTAGCAATGAACAATAACAAAAAGTGCTTGTCCTGAAAGTCAAGGTCTTTGTGGCAAAACATGGGTTTCTATTACTTTTTCCTTCACATTGGTTACCATTTAGTTTCTTTTATCACAGCCAACCCAGGTCAAGCATACCCCCACAGATTCTATTAATGATCTATCATTTGAGATTTGAATGCATTGTCTCAGAACATCACCCTTGTGAGCAAGGCAGTGTTAGGTTACAAGTGGTGGTGGACAAGCTAAGTGGCTATAAACGTAAAATAGAGCTGATTTGAGACTCTTGATACTGTAAATTAAACTAAAGCTCAACATTTGTAACAGAAATTTAATTCAGTGATTTGAATACTTTATTTATTACAACCGCTTGAGTTGCTAATGGTCCCTTTTAATGCAATCCTGTATTTCTCACACAACTGTCTTGTGCCAAAACTATTTTTGTACTCAAATTTCAATTATTCCAGTCATTAATAGAATCATGGGGGCTACACTTGAGCTGCTTCAACTGTAATTGAATTTATTGTACTTAAGGTAGGTAACAGAGGGAAATAAAATTATGCTCCTAGACATAGATCTACTTTTGAAAACATTGTACAAACCTGGCATCGGGTGAAATTGTACACCCATTACAGGCAACCACACTATTTTCCTAAAAAGAAATATTCTTATCATCATACAAACATCAACCTGGAAAACTCCCCCTTGAATTTTTTTTTTTTTACCCCTGTGAGATAAATTGTAGCAATATGAAAATATTAACAAACATTTTTAAGCTTCAAGGACAGAGAATATGACCCAGACTGAGGTGATGATAACCCTGCTCTTGTAAAGATATCAAAGAAGATTTTAAACCCTGCTTGAAATCTGCCATCACCTTGGCAATGCAACACTATTTTTACCTAAACAAAATAGAGCTATTTAGCTTTATCATGTCAAATAGCATAAGAAACACACCCACTTTGTCTCCCATAACATGGAGACAGAGATATGCAGGATAAGAAACCAATCATTTTTAGTGTCCTTTATTAGTTCTATGAAAAGGGACCAAATGGAGCCTTGGGATCACGAAATGGGTTGCCTGATGTTTCTGCATGGTAAGAAGGGTACGTTTGGTATTGGGAAACTCCACCAATTGAGTGCATCATTTGCTCATACACCATATTTGAGATTTGCATCTTGACCCATATCTTCTTATCAGGAGGAAGCTGCCGAAGTTGCGAAGCAATTAAAGTACCAAAGATGTCATCTTTATCTTTTTCTTTCTCCACAACTTGGCCTTGTTTTGCAATGCTAGCCCCAAGTTCTGCCTTTTCACAGCCAGATTTCTTTTTCTTTCACTCATTTGTTTGTTTATGGAACTTCCGTGATGCCTTCTGTGCTTTGGGCATGCTAGACTGCACCAACTCAGGCTGGGAAGCATCACTTGAAAGTCCCCCATCTGGAGTAATGCTTCGAGACATGCTTGCACTGCTTTCATTGTCAGAATCAGATATTTCACAACATTCACTGTCTGCCGCAAAACCTCCAAAATTTGATTTTGTTTTTCGTTCAACAATGTATGGTTCTAACCACTGCAAGTATGGATACATTCCAGACAAATCTTTCTTTACTTCTGTCACATCATCCTGGCCTGCTCCTGATACCTTAGCTTTACCAAGTTTCTTCTTCTCCCGGCTATATTTGTTCCTCATGTTTCTGAAATATGTTTGTGCATCATCTGCGGAGTGAACAAAGTTTGCTCATGGTGGGTGGTGAAAAGGCTGTTTGCATACCTGGACATGATGATGCCAGCTCAAGAAGGTATATGATCAATGCTGCGTTCTCATTGGTTGAGCTACTAGTAGGCTATTTGTTATAGCCCACTAGTAGCGAAAAGCGCCGGCTTTGAAAACCAAAAGAACAATTAAAGTCTAGCTTTAACTAGCGAAAGATGTTTTGTCTCGACATTCGGCCTCATGGGCTATTGACTCAGAGCCCATTCGGGCGCGAGGAACAATTGTTAAGTATATGTTTTTGTGTGCTTGACATATGAAATTCAGTGGGCTTTGAATCACACCACACTGCTCATATTTGAGCAAGCTTTTTTCTCTTACTATGATGGTAATCAAGATAACTAAACTCACAAAAGAAGATCATTTTCAAGATGTAACTGTATACGGTGCTCCACTTGCGGTAGCTATTATAGTAATAATACATAGGTTTAAGCTTAAATTGAGCAACAACTTTGTCACTGAACTTTACCTTTCGTCATTCCCATTTCGTTCGCCACTTTTTCCCAGGCTTGTAATTTTTTGTTTTTGTCCTTGAAATCTTTGCATTCCTTGTCATACAGTACACGGTAGTTGCGTACTACTTCTGCAAACGTTTCGTCAAAGCTCAAGCTTCCCCGTTCTGCCATTTTGTTGCCTTGCGAAAACCTGCACTAGGAGGGGAATCTGGAACGAGTGTTTGCCATTGGACAAAACACAACGCTTGTGTTCTGCTTATGCTGTGCTCCGTTTTCATGCAACGCAAGCGAACGCAAGCATAAGCGCAAGCACAAGGAAAAGGAAAAATTTTGATCCTTGTGCTTATGCTTGCGCTTGTGCTTGCGCTTGCGTCGAGCCTGTTTTCACGGTGAAATAAGCGCTCTTGTGCTTGCGCTTGCGCTTGCGCTTGTGCTTGCGTCGCTAGTGAAAACCAGGCTTAAGTGCTGGCTTCATCTGGGAACAGAGTTTGGAGTCTCTTCGGAACGCTTAGAGGAGATTGAATATGGGCAGTCAACGCAAGTTCTCATGGAGTACCTATATACCGAAAAACCACACTTGACAATTGGGACCTTTCATGAAGTGATTGAAAACGATTTAAAGAGAATGGATGTTTTGAGAATCCTAAGACCATTTGTTGAAGGTGAGTGTCATGTTTGCTATCATGAAATGGTACCAAAAAAGGCTTGGTAGTAAACACGAAATGAAGTTTAGATGTTTGTGTAAATTCTGATTGTGAGTACCCCGGTACTATTAGGTACTATTAGGCTGACTGAACACTGACGAGCGACGAGGAACGGTGACATCAACAATAACACCGTCTACATACAAACCACAGAATCGACTGGGACTCTGCTGCATGTGTTACCTACAGCACTAACTACTACCAACGGATCGTACTGGAAAGCTGGTTTACTAACTTTGAACAGACACCAACTTCGTACAACTTCCCGCACCCTACAAACGACTCATCGACGTCATCAACAGAAAAACAACACACTGATTTACTCTATCACAGTACTGCATAACGTATTCTACGATACACGTATAGACCGTAGACCTACAGACGGATCGAAACGCAACATTCACTGTTTAGTCTTCCCAGCCAATTACATGTAGGCTCAACTGACAGTCGACCAATAACATCACGAATACGTTGACCAATGACATCTACGACCGGAGGTCTTATAGTATCTACTGACGTTACACAAATCTGACTCTGAAGATGACTTCCGCTCAGGTTGTGAAAACGTCAGTCAATGTCATCTCAAACATTCCTTCTCAGGAGTACACTCACCCGGACGATCGTACTTTACTTAATTACGATTTCAAGTGAAGCTATGAACCTCGCAGTTATGAACGCAATTTTTGCAATTGCGTAAAGAAGCCTGAAAAATTCAGGACTTCAACGGGGTTTGAACCCATGGCCTTTGCGATGCCTCGCTAAGTTCCTTTTCGTTCCATAACCCCAACTGTGGTGGAGCACGATCCAAGGCTACGGTGAAATAAGCGCTCTTGTCCTTGCGTCGCTAGCGAAAACCAGGCTTTAATAATAACAAGACGCCTATAAGGGCGTATCCGTGGGATGCACAAGCATTTAACACAAATTGCCAGTTACAGTAAACTTCAACTACAGGTAAACTTTGAAAAATGGCGAGAGATTACCAGAAAGATAAATCTGTAATTTAACTTAAAGTTGTTTGTTGTAAAAACTCTTATTATTAAGGTTACTAAATTTGCAAATGCAAACAACGAAGTGCTATTAGGGGTTATCAGGATACGGCATTATTTATTTATTTATTTATTTATTTGAAAGATACTTTATTCAAATCCCACAGTTTTACTTGCTTCCTTAATTCTGTTCATCCACAAATTGCAAGATCAATTCTTAATTATCCGAAAAATTTATTACAAATCACAGTGAATAGCCTGGAAGTGGTAAGACCTTTCAAAAGTTGTAAATGGAGAACACACATTTCCATCGGAAAGTTTCCAACGGGAAAATAGGACTACCTTTTCAGAAGTTCCAGTTATTCCGGAAATTTTCCAGTGGAACGAAAAAAACGAGTGTTCCATTTAAATCCCAACCGGAATTTCCGGAATTTCTTGGTAAATGGAAAACGCCTGATTAAGTTCAACACAAAGATCACATTCGTTGGTCAGCTAAAGTTAAGCCCCTGCGAACGGAGTTAGTACTTGGATGGGGGACCGCTGCGAAGTCCCCGTGAATGCGAAGGCGATTGCTAATTCGAACTTGATTTCATTTTTTTACTTTGTTTGGTCGTTGAAGGCTATTTTCTTATTTTATTTTTACGTCAAAACGACTGGACAGACTGGTTCCCAAGAAATATTAGAGTATTCGTTCTATACAAAATACTTCTATTGAAGTATTCGGTGTATGCAAAATAATGTTCACAGTGGAAAACACGAGAACGAAGCAGGATCTGGTAATAGCAAAAATAATTTCTCCTTACCTTTAAGGCTTGCCGCTCTCAAAGAAAAAGCTTCTGTCCACTTTATCAAATAGTTTAATACTGTGTGAATCATCGAAGGCAAATAAAACAGTCAAGCGTACAAAATGCAAAACAGTGAAACTTAAAAAATATCGTTTTCTTTTCGTTAGGATAAATACAAAGATTGCGAAGCTTGTCACACTCGACTGGGATGTAAATTATTCACAGTTGAAAACACGAAACTAAAGCAATGAACGGAACAAATCAATCTCTTTTCAATCATTCAAATACTTCACTATGTCACGGCTCTGTGAGAATGAAATCGTTACTTAAAAGGTTTTCTCCGACAAATGAGCACGTTTAGAAAGAGGAACTGTGGCTGATCAGCTAGCCGCACTGTTTGGCAATTCCAGCGTCACATTGGTGCCTTAAAGTACAGGAATAAAATCGAAAAAAGACGACCAGAAAAATAGCCAACAACACCGATTTCACAGAAGATCACCCATCTGAGTAGTAAACCCCGGCCACCAGAGCTTAACTTCAGTGACAAACAAAATTGCCATATGAGACTACGATGACGACGAAACTGGCACAAAATGTCTGCGTGGTCTGCCTACGCATCCCACGTAACTAAAAAAGGTATTTATGCCCGCTGTGTTGGAAAGTTATCATTGTCACTGAGAAACAAAGTGTAACAAAAATATGAGGTGATGTTGGGTAACTAAAGCAACTCCACAGAATTTTAAATAAATAACTAGACAAGGTATTGTCACTGCGAAACTAAGTATAACACTATATTTTATAACACTTAATCGTCCAATTAGCTAATTTATTATCTAGCTTTTTCGCACTATATTTTTAGTAAGTGAATATCGTAAACAACCGAGAACGTGTGACAGATTTGTACGTGGGGTAAACCTCAGCACCTCAACTAGCCAAACCTGTTAGTAGTTGTATGCGCTTATTCAGACCGGATTTGACAGGTAGTCATCAAATGACGTCATCAATCAAAAGACAAAAGAAGGGGGCGTGCATAAATTAGGGGCATGTTGGGGCATGACGCAATGTGTCGGTTTTAACCCTAACACGTGAAAGAAGGGGGCGTGCATAATTTAGGGGCAAGTTGGGGCATGACGCAATGTCGGTTGTAACCTAACCCTAACACCTGAAACAACACGTGCATCCCAGGTCGTCGCATAAATTAGGGTTAGGTTAATGAGATGCTAGTCACGAACGTACATGAAGGTTTCTTTTATTGAGAAAGTAAGCGAGATGTGTTTGCTGTGCCTGTGTTCTGTTTCCACCCAGCCATCCGGGTGGTAACGCAAATATATAGCGAAAAGAACAATGGGAAAGACAGGGAGCCAATGAGGTCAAGGTGATGTCATCACGGACCAATGAGACACCGCTGACGTCAGTATACATTAACTTTCTGGGCTTGGGGTCACGTACCTAGAAAGTGAAGTGAGAACCCTATTGTTTTGAAGCGAGTCAAACAGAATTTTAAAACACATACACAAAAGGCTTTACACGCCTGGACAAGTCCACAAACGCTTTGTTCTTTTTTAAACTAAATTTGCATAGAGGCGATCGAAGCGTGAAGAAGGAAGAATATAGAAGAAAAAAAGTTGTTTTGTGTGGAAAAGAGGAGCATTCTCAACTCTTTCACGCTTTTTGAACAAACGTGAACTCCGTTGTTACAACCTTTTTTAAGGAAAGTTTTTCAACCTCGCGCTTGAATGAAACACGGGTAAATGCAATCTTTTTTATGTAAGAATACACAAAGACATCCTTCAGTGCACAGACACAAAGAAAGCCTACTCAACAGATTTGAATAAAACCTTTTCTGAAAACGCTTGAAAAAAACCTTTGGATTTTGAGAGGCGTTTTATACTGTGGTATGGTGAAGCGGGAGTTGGTTTCATATCGTATTTCAAAATACTTTTCACAACATTTGACGCAGTGAGCAAACAACAATATACATTTCAAACGCTTTATTAAAAGATACTCTAGTGACAAGTTGATATAAATGATTGTTCTTCGACTATTTGACTATCGTAACCTTAAACATGTTGCGTTGCGCTTAAACAAATACTGTGACTCTGATAACGCAGTTCTGTTCAGACATACAGAATATGAAACATTCGAGACCGGACTAGCTCGAACGAATTTTATTTGCAGAACGCTATCGTTAAGTCAATAAATACACACCAAAAAACATTTCAAGCGTTTTACCGAATTAACAGAGAACGCTTACCACAATGTGATATTTGCGAGAGATAGTTCTCTTTAAACAAACCTTAATCCGAAAAAAGTTGTTTTGAAAACGCACCCTATGTACAACAAAGATTATAGTTGTTAAGTCAATAAATACACACCAACAAACATTTCAAGCGTTTTACCGAATTAACAGAGAACGCTTATCACAATGTGATATTTGTGAGAGTAGTTCTCTTTGTAATTCACTTGCATTCGCTGCATCATTAGTGTTCTATTATGCATGCACTGTTTCAACGATTTCTGAGCTAAATAAATTCACGAACGAGAAAAGGAGAAAAGAAAAAAAAATGTTGTAATTCACTTGCATTCGCTGCATCATTAGTGTTCTATTATGCATGCACTATTTCAACGCGTTTAGAGCAACAATAAATAACGCACGCGTAAATGAGAGATGAAAAAATGTGATTCATTTGCATTCGCTGTATCATTATTGTTGTATTATGCATGCACTGTTTCAACGCTTTTAGAGCGAAAATAAATCACACACATTATTCACTTGAGTTCGCTGCTTAACAGAGAACGCTTATCACAATGTTATATTTGCGAGAGATAGATTTTCTTTAATCAAATCTTAATCCAAAAAAAGTAAATAAAAAGTTCTTTTGAAAGCGCACCCTATGTACAATAAAGATGCACATGTACCGGTCAAGCAATATTATGCATGCACTGTTTCAATGTTTTTAGAGCGAAAATAAATCACACACGCACAAGTGTTAACCGTGTTAGTGAGTGACTGAATTCACAAAAAGTGCTATAAAGGAATACGTGCAGTGCCCGTTTTTCAGTAGACTCGTTAACATGGATAGAGTGTACTTTGTCTTGGTTCGGGTTTGCGCTCGGAGTTGTTTTGCAGGACACATCTTTCACAGCACACCTCGCGAGCAATGGTTAGAACTTGTAAAGGAGTTACATCCAATGAACCCCGGTCGCTTGTTGAGTTTTTATTACTACATGGAACAATGACACGCTACATTTACCGAACAATATACATTCCACAAAGTCTTATGTGTCACGTACTCGATACATTATCCTTCTTTCTGGTGGATGGTTTGGCAAATTGTTACAAAAAGTCTGCGAATGAAGAAGATCTAATCATTTGTTTAACACCATGGGTAGTGCTGCAAGCCGCGTGTGTGGAAGCTCATCGCCTACAGTTTCTTTAAGTGACATATGTCAGAGAATGCGATGTTTAGTTGCGTGTTGCGGTAGCGAGGTTCACATCGAATTGAAAGATGTCACCGACAATCACGAAGAAGAAAATGCAAAAGAAGAAGAAACAGAAAACGCGGACCCTAAATCAGACGAACCAACTATTACAGAAATTGTATTATGAAGTGGATCGACCATCCGCTTTAGGGGGAGTCGACAAACTGTATCGTGCGGCGCGTCGGTATGGTTTGAAACGCACGCAAGTACTCGATTGGCTCCGCCAACAACCTGGCTATACCCTACACAAACCTGCAAGAAAACACTTTCGTCGTAACCGAGTAATTGTGTTTGATATAGATTCGCAATGGCAGGCGGACTCGGTTGATTTGCAACATTTGAGTCAGTGGAATCAAGGATACAAGTATTTACTGACTTGTATCGATGTCCTTTCCAAATACGCGTGGGTGGTGCCTTTGAAATCGAAAACAGGAGCCTCGTTGGTGGTGGCCTTTGAAAGCATTTTCCAGGAAGGTCGCAAACCTGAGAAGTTGCAAACAGATGCCGGAACCGAATTTAAGAACAAAACGTTTCAAACCTTTCTCAAAAAGGAGAATGTACATCATTTTGTAACCTACAACGAAACCAAGGCCCAAGTGGTTGAAAGATTCAACCGCACTTTGAAGCAACTTATGTGGCGTATGTTCACTACCAGCAGCTCGTACCATTATTTGGACCAACTGGACGATTTAGTCAATGGGAATTACAATCAAAGCGTGCACCGTAGCATCAAAATGAGACCAGCGGATGTCAACGAGAATAACGCATCAGAGGTCTGGAACAATTTGTATAGAAATCTGTTCAAAAAGCCGACAAAGTATAAATTCAAAGTGGGAGATCAAGTCAAGATCAGTAAGCATAAACGCATCTTTGAAAAAGGTTACTTACCATCCTGGACGGAGGAAACTTTCACTGTTGCTCAGAGACTTCCGCGCGACCCACCCGTGTATCGCCTAAAGGAAGCAGACGGTGACTGGATTCAAGGCACTTTTTACGAATTTGAGTTACAGAAAGTGATAGAAACGGAAAAACACCTGTTTCGTATTGAAACAATTTTAAAACGCAGGGGACGAGGAGCGAATAAGGAGGTGTTGGTACATTGGAAAGGTTGGCCAAAGAAATACGACAGTTGGATTCCGCATAACCAGTTGGTCGCTTTACAACAAACATGATTCAAGATAGCGACTTTTACGTGACACTTCCCAGTAATGCAAGCAGTAATTTATTTCTAAACAATTCCAAGTCCTCCTTTCGCGTAGCGCTACCTCGACAAATCCATCTGAAAGATGAAGAAGATTGGGAAGTAGGATTGCATCATATCGTGTATCCGCTCTCAATGTTTGACATTACAAATGACTGCAAACATTCTCACATCATGCTGGATCGTCGAGGTGACTCCACACCGTTTGTATTACCCGAGGGCAAGTATTATACAGCCTTAGATGTCACAGAAGGAATGTTACAATGCCTGAACATCGCTGACCCACCATCTAAGATTGAAATCACAGTGGACGACGAATGGAATGTAACGTTAAACTCGCAAACTGAAGGACTTCTGATCACATTGTCTACAGCTCGCGCGTTGGGATGGATAAACGAAAACAACACTCTTACACCCAGCGTTCGTTTGAATGCTGCACTCACCTTAGAAAGAAAATATGGTCATGATTGGTTCATCTTACCATCCGGCACATCCATCACATATCCGGGTATTTACATCTTTCCTCCTTCGCTGTCGCTTTGTTCGTGTAAGCAGAGACTGGTTCAAGTTCAAACCAATCTCGTGGAACCGTGGCAGGTGGGTGACAAGCGCTTACCTCTCCTACATGAGATGGTACCTCTGGGCAGTTTTCGAGAAACACTCCTTGAAGAAAGAGAACATATTGTGTACCTACCTTTGCGGACAAAGATATTTCAGACCATTGAAATATATTTAACGAGTGGATACGGTCAAACGCCGGCATTTTTAGACGGTATCGTCAGCGTCGTTTTACATTTCCGCCGTCGATCAACATGACCAACAGTTTTTACATGGTGCTGACCAGTGATGCAAGTCTGACTCAATATCCAGAAAACAAGGCGGCCGATTTTAAGATGCAGTTACCAAGTCAACTACACCTAAGTGAAGACTGGGAGGTGGCCATGACACGCATCATTTACCCTTACACCTGGCAAAACGTAGGTGAGAATCAATTGTCCTACACTTTGCTTTGTAAGACTGGTCCTGAACCCTGGAAATTGAACATCCCTGTACCAAGTGGCATTTACCGTACGGTCAAAGATGTCATTCACGGTATGACGAAGGGACTACACAATCGATTGAGAGACATTTATTTGAAGAGTGACAAGACCATTACGAGTCTGGAAGGAAACGAGTGTTTTTACATTTACGAGAAAGCACAAGATTACTTTGAGTTGAAGTTACCAGCCGGTTGGTATGTGATTCTACCAAAGACATTAGCTCGCGCCTTGGGGTACTTAAACCATCAGTATAATATTCCTCAGCTGTACCAAATCGGAGGCTTTGTCCAACAGAATGATGATCACAGCGTCCTTCTTGCGAGGACAACGACAACACTTGTCAGAAAAGACGAACTGGTATGGGGATTGCTCTCGAGAGACGCTTTTCAAACCATCTACGTGTATTCCGATTTAATCGAGTCTCAAGTAGTGGGAGATGCTCAAGCGAACTTACTTCGGATGCTTGTTCCTCGTGGTCAGCCGGGGAACATGATCACAGAAGAGGTCAAGGTGCCCTCCTACCATAGACTCCGTACAACTGTGTTTTCATACGTGGCGATCAATATAAGGGGAGACACAGGTCAATTGATACCATTTGCTTCTGGAGCCGTACGCGTGACCCTGCATTTTCGGCGTCGTGATATTCTATAACAACATGTTATTACCTATGAACCACCGATATTACCCATATGGACGACATGTTGTACCCTATAGGCAGCACGGTAAAGGAGGAGACATTAGTATCTACGGAGGAACACACCCTTATGGTCAAGGGGGCAACGGCTTAGGTGGAATGTTTCGGTCCTTGTTCCGTTCAGCAACTCCCTTTCTCAAAACAACAGCAAAAAAAGTGGGAAAACGAATGCTCGATACTGGATTGGAAACGGGAATGCAACTTGTCCAAGACGTGATCAATGGTCAACCTTTAAAGAAAGCTGCCAAGACAAGAGCGAAAGCTGCTGGAAAAAATTTACTCACAGGGGTCATTGATGACATTACACAGCAAGGTCGAGGAAAAAGAGTATATAAGCGCGCGTATACGTCAAAGCGGCACAGTGAAGGACAGACCAAGAAAAGGAGAACATCTCGTTCAACGTTCAAGACTATTTTTGATTAAAGATGGCATCAGCTCACCCTCTCTCAGCCCCTGGTGCGAATTCAAGTTTACAATTGTTTGATGTACCTGTGACAGATGTGTCGATTGTTAGCAGCAAATGGATCGATTACGAACCGGTTCAAACGGGAACTAATCCCATCGAGTTTGTCATCAAACCGTTAGCTGACTACATTGACATTAACAAGACAGAGCTGCGATTGGTAGTAAAGATTACCAAACAAGATGGATCGCCCACAGGGGATGGTAAGAAGTACACTCTGGTCAACAACGCCCTTCATTCCATCATCAAACAGTTTACCATCAAGATCAACGAAACGCTGGTAACAGAACAGTCAGACACTCAAGCATACAATGCTTACATCAAGACCTTATTGAACTTTACGGAACAGGCCAAGAAATCGTACTTAACCAAAGCTCTGTATTACAAAGACACTGCTGGACACATGAATGAAGTAGATAATACAGCAGAAAGTAATGAGGGTCTGAATAGAAGAGCCACATTTACTAACAACGGCGCAGAAGTTGGGTTGGTCGGAGTACCTCTTTGTGACGTGTTTAATATTGACAAGTTGTTGCTTGACGGTTTGGAGATCAAAGTCAAAGTGGATCTGAACAACGATGCTTTTGTTCTCATGGCTGGGGAGACTCCAAACAACTGCAAACTAAAGGTCATGTCGAGTACGCTTCGCATACGCACAGTGCGTGTTGCAGACAGTGTGAAACTAGAACATGTACAGATCATGCAAGGTCACAAAGGGAGCGCAGCGCTACCAGCCATCTATACCCTAACCAGAACCCCTACGCAGGCAAGGATCATCCCTCAAGGAGTCTTAAATCACACTGAGACAGATCTATTCCACGGTTTCATTCCTCAGTGCATCATTTTTGGGCTCGTGCGAAACGATGCCTTCAACGGAAACCTTGCAAGAAATCCTTTCAACTTTGAGCTGTTTGACCTGCAAGACATTCGGCTGACTGTAAATGGAGAAGAAATGCCTTATTCTGCGCTGGATCTGACGGGTGGAAAAAAGATCGATGGTTACAACACGCTGTTTTCAGGAAGTGGAGACATGAATTGTGGGCACGGGCTTGACATTGATAGAGTGGATTGGGAGAACGGATACGGTTTGTTCCGTTTTGATTTGACACCGGCAGGAAGTGGACATCCCGATCATCTGATACCTCATCGAACGGGTAACGTGAACCTGTACCTGAAATTTGGAACTCAGACGAACTCAGTTCTGAATTTAATTGTGTACGCAGAATTTCAGAATCAGTTGGAAATTGATCGCAATCGTCGCGTGGTCTACGATTTGACACAAGGCTCTTAGTTCATCGTCATGCATACGACCCAAGAACTATGGCAAGCCTGTCTTTCTGACCCTGTGTTAGCACCTCTGATGCAAGGCGTATTTCCAAGGGATAGGCTACCTGTCATCAACACCTACCCAGCCGGACTCATCGCGAATACGGACCCTCATGACCAACCTGGGACACATTGGGTGGCTATGTACTTTGAATCGCCTCGTGAAAGTGAATTCTTTGACAGCTACGGATTTCCTCCTGAAACTTACAACATGGATACCTACATTCTACGGGAAGTTACCTATTATAACGACAAACCACTGCAAGGACTGAACTCGGATGTTTGTGGAGATTATTGTCTGTTTTATCTCATTCGGCGAGCACGGAATGTTGATATGAACACTGTTCAAGCTAAATTTAAACGATATGATTCTCAGTGGAACGATGCACAAGTTGAACGGAGTGTACACGCTTATTTTAATTCAGTCATGTATCGTCAAGTTAATGATTGCTTTCAACAAGGTTGTAAGTCATTTCGCTGTGTCCATAAGCAATAAAATCATGTTGAAAAGTAAACAAAATGTTGCTGTTTTTGTGTGTATTTGCTAGTAAAAGGGGTGGGAATTCTATCTCGTGTACACAAATCGTTGAAGCTTCGTCTTGTGAACATGTCTCAATTCAAGTGCCCCAGCAGTATTATCATTTCTGGCCCCAGCCAATGCGGAAAAACAACATTTACGCGCCAAATACTTCAACACGCAGATTGTTTATTTGAACGCCCCATTCGCAAGATCGTGTATTGCTACGGTCAATGGCAAGATTGTTTTAAGGAATTGGTAAAGGAAGTCACGTTTATGGAGGGTATTCCCGACGACATTCCCGCCTTATTTCCACCCCCTCATCGTCCTGGTCTGCTCGTGTTAGATGACCTCATGAGAAACTGTAGCGATGACGAGCGCATTTTGGATTTGTTCACCAAAGTGTCCCATCATTGTGACGTCACCTGCATTTATTTGACACAAAACCTTTTCCCCCCAGGAAAGTTTTCCCGGAGCATTTCTCTTAATGCTCATTACATCATTGCTTTTAACAATCCTCGAGATACTTTGGGGTTGAGGACACTGGCACAACAGGCGTTTTCTGGGCGCGTTCCGTTTGTGTGGGAGAGTTTTCAAGACGCTACATCACAACCATTTGGATACTTAATGATGGATTTACATCCACGAACCCCGGACATTCAACGATTGCGAACAAGGATCTTCCCAGAGTCACATTCATATCCCATTGTTTACGTTGATAAGAAAATCTATAAAACCGATGAACCCTTTCCGGTAGATTTCATTTAACGCCATGGCTTTGCAATTGTTGCACCGCGAGGAGACAGTAAACAATCAAAGTGGTGGTGACATGACTTTGCGTTCTAGAAAGATTTCAAAAGCTACCGAGAGAAGAAAACAAGAACTCGTCAAGGCTTCCAAAGTCAATCAACATTTACCGTTTCTCTGCACTTGTTTTACAAGCAGAGGGAAACAGCGGAAAGAGATGATATCTCACGCTAGTAAGGGACAAATAGAAGCCATCAGTGAAGTCGCCCTTAATCTACTTAAAGGGAACATTATGGTTCCAAGTTCATCATTTAAACGCTTGAAACCACACAAGTCGAAACTCCTGTATTTGACTCGCAAGACACCTAGTCTGAAGAAGAAAAAAGAAGTTCTCAATCAGCAAGGAGGATTCCTGCCAGCTCTCGCCTCTTTGATTGCACCGTTCGCTTTGGATTTATTGGGTAAAGTGCTAAAATGAAACACGTACAAAAGATGATGTTGGTTCCAGAGCACTTATTGCAAAGCCTTGAGACAGAACATCGCTTAACTTC
The DNA here is from genome assembly GCF_036669925.1 of Montipora capricornis. Classification (NCBI taxonomy): domain Eukaryota; kingdom Metazoa; phylum Cnidaria; class Anthozoa; order Scleractinia; family Acroporidae; genus Montipora; species Montipora capricornis. The sequence continues at coordinate 63,466,668 of NC_090884.1, forward strand.
ACCTCCGCAACTCACGACCTTGACGCGCTTGGATCAAGACATGAAACATATTACGGATTCTACTTTGCCCGCAGATCAAAAAGTGGCCTTATTGGATCAACTATTACAACGGTACCAAGGTTTGTCAAAACAAATGAAGAGCGAAACGAAGACGAAACCTGTAGGGACAGCGACAACAACTCCAAATGCGCCCACTCCAAACCATTCTCCAACGATATCCGAGGTACAACCCAAAAAGACAGCACACAGGAAACTTCCAACCACACCCGTTGGTCCATCCAAAATTCCTGTCAGGATAGAAACACCACCTTCTCCTATCGAAAAGGACACAGATCCCTGGATCTTTGAAACGCCCCCAGATTCCACGGAGAAGAGAGTTATTAAAAGGTCCTACAGGGCGAGAACACCTATGGTTGCCCGATTAAGGAGTAATACAAAGTGGGAACCTTACTGAACAATAATGATACAGTGTACTCCAGTGAATTACATTTTTTTTTTCATCTCTCATTTACACGTGTGTTATTTATTGTTGCTCTAAACGCATTAAAATAGTGCACGCATAATAGAACACTATGATGCAGCGAATGCAAGTGAATTACATTTTTTTCATCTCTCATTTACGCGTGTTATTTATTGTTGCTCTAAACGCGTTGAAATAGTGCATACATAATAGAACAATAATGATGCAGCGAATGCAAGTGAATTACAACATTTTTTTTTTCTTCTCTCATTTGCGCGTGTGTGATTTATTTTCGCTCAAAAAGCGTTGAAACAGTGCATGCATAATAGAACAATCAGGATGCAGCGAATGCAAGTGAATTACAAAGAGAACTACTCTCACAAATATCACATTGTGATAAGCGTTCTCTGTTAATTCAGTAAAACGTATGAAATGCTTGTTGGTGTGTATTTTATTGACTTAACGATAGCATTCTGCAAATAAAATCGTTCGAGTTAGTCCGGTCTCGAATGTTTCATATTCTGTACGTCTGAACAGAACTGCATTATCAGAGTCACAGTATTTGTTTAAGCGCAACGCAACATGTTTAAGGTTACGATAGTCAAATAGTCGAAGAACAATCATTTATATCAACTTGTCACTAGAGTATCTTTTAATAAAGCGTTTGAAATGTATATTGTTGTTTGCTCACTGCGTCAAATATTGTGAAAAGTATTTTGAAATACGATATGAAACCAACTCCCGCTTCACCATACCACAGTATAAAACGCCTCTCAAAATCCAAAGGTTTTTTTCAAGCGTTTTCAGAAAAGGTTTTATTCAAATCTGTTGAGTAGGCTTTCTTTGTGTCTGTGCACTGAAGGATGTCTTTGTGTATTCTTACATAAAAAAGATTGCATTTACCCGTGTTTCATTCAAGCGCGAGGTTGAAAAACTTTCCTTAAAAAAGGTTGTAACAACGGAGTTCACGTTTGTTCAAAAAGCGTGAAAGAGTTGAGAATGCTCCTCTTTTCCACACAAAACAACTTTTTTTCTTCTATATTCTTCCTTCTTCACGCTTCGATCGCCTCTATGCAAATTTAGTTTAAAAAAGAACAAAGCGTTTGTGGACTTGTCCAGGCGTGTAAAGCCTTTTGTGTATGTGTTTTAAAATTCTGTTTGACTCGCTTCAAAACAATAGGGTTCTCACTTCACTTTCTAGGTACGTGACCCCAAGCCCAGAAAGTTAATGTATACTGACGTCAGCGGTGTCTCATTGGTCCGTGATGACATCACCTTGACCTCATTGGCTCCCTGTCTTTCCCATTGTTCTTTTCGCTATATATTTGCGTTACCACCCGGATGGCTGGGTGGAAACAGAACACAGGCACAGCAAACACATCTCGCTTACTTTCTCAATAAAAGAAACCTTCATGTACGTTCGTGACTAGCATCTCATTAACCTAACCCTAATTTATGCGACGACCTGGGATGCACGTGTTGTTTCAGGTGTTAGGGTTAGGTTACAACCGACATTGCGTCATGCCCCAACTTGCCCCTAAATTATGCACGCCCCCTTCTTTCACGTGTTAGGGTTAAAACCGACACATTGCGTCATGCCCCAACATGCCCCTAATTTATGCACGCCCCCTTCTTTTGTCTTTTGATTGATGACGTCATTTGATGACTACCTGTCAAATCTGGTCTGAATAAGCCCATACAACTACTCCTGTTTTCTACTGGCCAAATAATTAACTGTACAAATATCGTGGAATATTTGAACTCGTTTCGTGCGTTTTCTGTACAATAACTAATACAGATGGACAACAAGAGACGATAGTGTTGAGGGAAGTACTTCCCGCCTTTTTATGGATGGTTAGTCGATGCTCCTATGTGATTGGATGACTAAAGCAATCCCACAGCACTATGAGGTGAATGCTAAATGCCATGCGCAGAATCGGACAGTGGTATGAGTCAGGAGGCAATGAACAAAGGCATAGGAGCCAGGCGAGTCACAACCTTATTTAACAAAACGGTTCTTTCATTTTGCAGTGGAAGGGGGCAGAGACAAGTTGATGAAAGATGTCATTCCATTAGAGTCTGATATAATGAGGAGTATCTGCGTGCATTTGAACAACCCCAACACTGTAGTCAAAAATTGGAGGCACCTGGCAAAGTCACCCGAGTTAGGAATTCCAGATGAGGTCTATATGGATTGTAAGCCAGAAAAATTAAAGAGCCCAACAGAAGGACTTTTAGAATGGGCAGCTGCCAATAGGAACGATTTGAAGATTGGAGAGCTTTGTTGTGCTCTTAAAAGCATGGGCAGGAATGATATAGTTGGGTATATTGCAGAATATTTTCAACAACAATCCAGTGCTGTGCAACAGCATTAAGTTTTAATACTTATACTTAGTATATACTCAACCCTCGGTTATTGCATTTTTGGGTTTGTGATTGGCTCGCGATATCCCAGGTATCAGCGAATAACCGAGGTTTTGGAAAGCAGTGCACCAAGTGTCAATATGTCAAAAAAATTTTCGGCGCGAAGTTTAAGTTTTGTAACCCGCAAAATGACTGAAAACAACAGATTTGGAGAAGTGTCTCCCTCGGAAATACAGCAACGTTTCGACAATGCCGTCCTGGAAGCTGCAAAGAAAACCACAAAGTTTAAGGCATAAGCATATTCAGTGGTATTCAGTGGTACGAAATTTTGAAGTTCAAAAGCTCGTAATTCTCGCCGTCGATAATTTTGCGTTTTAAGATTATGTAACAACAACACAAATTGTTACCTTAATGTTTTAATCTTGAAGTATATACAGTATACTAAAACAATTATCACCTCATATCCAATAAGCACCCATGGAATAATTAGCAACTACTCACCGAAGTGGAGGTGGCTAGTGGTGGATATTTACCGAGCGGCGAGGTAAATATCCACGACTAAACGGAATAGTTGTTTTAGTATATACTAAAACAATGAGATAATGTAACACAAAAAGATGATTTTACCTCATTGATTCCTGCAAAGATTACATTTTTGGTCGCAAATTCCGCGCCAATTGCTTGGAGGTGAATAGCAAAGGAAATCCGGAGTTTGAGTAGCCAGTCAGCGAGCAAGTTCAACGCTATCCACAGTTTTAGTATATACTAATTGTTAATTATTGTGCAGAAAAACGTCAGGAATGCAAGGGTGGTTAAATCCACCAAAATTCAAGTTCTCTAGAGTATCTGCAGTTCCTAATACCTGGAGTTCAGATGCTTCGTTTTACGTTCATGTAGCTTCATTCTTTTTATCCATAAGCATTTGATTTTACACAATCTGATTTTAAGACATAAGCTTCTCTTCTCTTAATCTAATCGGTAGTCTTATTCTAGTTTCACAATATAGTTATTTGCAATTAATATAAGTAAAACAATCCACAACAATAAGCTGGCTTAAGACGCGTTTTAAGATCCATCATTATCCTTAAAATGTATCTTATATTAGTTTTTTCGAAATAAGCGGCTAATTTACGGAAGACTTTCTGTCAAGCCGACAATTTTTTGCGAGGATACTTTTGAAGATATTCTGCTTTTGGTATATTTGTGAATTTTATAATCTGTACACTTTCATATTGCGGATCACACCAGTTTGCCTCTGTGAACATTTAACCCTTCAATTCCGAAGGGAAACAAACCAATTTTCTCCTTACTTTATTTATACAAATTGAGCAGGATTTACAAACCCCTCCTTGAGGAAAAAACACTTTGATCCTCTAAAGTGGTACTATGATAAAAAAATCAGATTTTTTTTCCTTTGGATTTCATAACTGTGTTAACTAAACCCAAAGTGACCCAAGTTTTAAGCCTTAATTTCAGAAAGGCAATTGTTTGGTTTAACTGGAACTTTCCAATTTAATGGTTCACCATTACTAAGTTTGAATTCTTGAGAGAGCTGAATCGAGGAAAAATGACTCACTAGTTGAAGAATTCAATGCGTTTGAACGCGACTGAATTAATGAGCAGCATTCAGATTTTTTAACTCGTGTTTTGCATACATAATAAACAGCGTTTACACGTTGAAATTTTAAGCTATTGAGTAAATGACGTCTTTTTTCCGTAGATCCAACCCTCTTAGGTCATAACTGGTAGACTCAAGCAAGTATCCTTTCAATCTGTAAGAAGTAACTCCTTGAAGGCCGTTTTTATATATTCAGTTTTTTCCAGAGTATTGGAAATGACCTCTCGTAAATAATTGCAAGAGCATTCCACTTTATGAAGAAATGATTTTTTCAATGGTGACTCAGGGATACTCTGAAAAAAAACCCGAGTGATTCTTTGGAGAAGAGCAACCAACGATATTTGATGTTTCGTGTATCTGTTCTCTTTATTGTCAACGCCTATGATTGTAAACTTTTATTTTTCCTACCCGCCCCGATTAGCTAGGCAATACATACTGCACCGATCACTCCCCATAGGGGCTTCTTTGGGCCAATTAACATAATCAAGGAAACAACAGAACGGAACAACAACAACAACAACAACTGTTGAGAATCCCAACTGTCCATAGGCAAACCAATTGGCTTTTTACAATTGCAGCTTTGAAGTTGCACCAAGACCACCAGGAACAAAATTCAACGAGTGGTCAGAACGAGTCTTGAACTCAGGAACTCCAGATCTTAAGGCAAGCGTCCTAGCCGCTGGGCCCCACTGCCTCCAACTAAGCTAATAGAGACTCATGGGAGGTACACCCTCAAACGAGGTTCGGTTGGACAGTAGAGAGATTTGGCTTTGCGACTTTACGGCAAACCACAGGCACAAATTTGTAAAGATCGACGAATCTTGTTTGACTTTTGCTAATTTCTTGCCTTCTATCTACAGCAGCTATCAAGAAACTTTTCAGAGCAGAGAGAGACAAGTTTTCATGTTTTTGTGACGAGTAGCATCCTCCCGTTCTCCGTTTTAACACAAACCCGATGCGTTATTTCTCTAATATCGGTGACACCCCACTTTCATAATGTAAATGATACAATTCAAGTGTGAAAGAGGGAAGTTATCTCGCACTTATATGGGAATTTAAGCAATTTTCTCTTATAGACACCTGGAAAATTCAGTTGGCTTCAGCGAGATTCGAGCCCATGACCACTGCGATGCTTGTGCAATGCTCGGCCAACTGAGCTATGAAGCCACTCAGTTGGGAGCAGGGCAATTTGTTGGGCTCATTTCAGCTTTCACCAAAAACCATTTTGAGGATAGTAAGCGGGGCAGTTCTTTGAAATACCTTGTTAAGAGGACTATAAAACGGGTTGTAGAGAGTTTTTAACGTAATAGAGATTATACACGGCGTCTAAGAAAAAAACAATTTTTTTTAACCATAGGTCGTTTAACAATAATAGGTATTCTCTAGTATATATATATATATAGTATAGTCAGGGTATTATTAGAATGTGTTTAATAATTTTATTTTTGTATTAAAGTCTTGATGTTTCTAATAGTGTTTAAATGACGTTACAAGTCAACTGCACATGGTCCTGCAGGGTAATATTACTGTGATGTGTAGGGTTACAGATAGCGGGCAGTCCTCTTCCATGTAGGCGATGGAAGGGAAATGCCTATTTCATTGTGTCCAAGGAACTAACACTAGCTGATCGAGACTACTCCAGTTTGGTAATGAAGCAAAAAAAAAAACAGCTGCATTTGAATGGAAAGATCATTATCAATACCGTACATAGGCCCTTGTTCGTCTGTTTTGGGAAGACAAATCCCTTCAGTGATTGACACACTGCTAGAATCCAAAGATGAGCCTTAGTTTTTTGGCAGGTTACAACTATGACTTTTGCCACCAAGAAGGGTCCCACTCATGGCAACGCTGATGGTTATTAAGTGTTAAAGACCCCTGTCTCTAGGGAAGCCTTGTACTCTTCATGGAACAGTTGTAAGTTTCGTATGCCAGTTGTGCACAGACCGCATATATTGCTGATCGAAATGCCGCAGATCCCTCTTTTGAACAGGTTTTACAGCGAGTTTAGAAGGACAAGGTTGATATACTAATTCCAAGTATCTGAATCCTTTGATTATGCGCAAGAGCCTCACCATCAGTAACTTAAAACAAAAGCAGAATAGTTTTTAACAAGGAACAGCGGTGCTGCGTATGTGGGAGTGAAACGTGAGCATTCGGTTTTATCAACAACGTTAATTGACCGCCGTAAGAAAGTATTTGGGAGCTGTCGTTTCGAGAATAGCCCTTCGTTACGAAGGGCCACTGCTGGAATCCGTCAGCTCACACATATCTGAATCTGAATTAGGCTACGAGCTAACAGTCCATATAAGTGATCCTGGCACTTATCTGGACAATTAAGCAATTGCCTCTTATACTAGACACCTAAAACATTCAGGTGGCCACTTATGTCCAGAAATGCATACAATAAACAAAATTGGCAAAATAACAAAATATCGCCGACAATTTGACGATTTTGACAATTTTGGCCAAATATGGCGACTGTGGCGAAATTTTGTTAAATTGCCAAATGTATGTAAATCAGTTTCATACATGGTGGCCAGCCATGTTGGCGAATCTGGCGAATATGGCGATTATGGCGATTTTGGCAAATTCTTGTCAAATCGCCAAATGTATGTAAATAAGTTTTATACATGGTGGCAGGTCATGTTGGCGAATCTGGCGAATATGGCTATTTCGGCGAATTCTTGTCAAATCGCCAAATGTATGTCAATCAGTTCCATACATGGTGGCCAGCCATGTTGGTGATATGGCGATTTCGGCGATTATCTCCAGGTGGCTCCAACGGGATTCGAACCCATGACCTCTGCGATGCCCGTGCAGTGCTCTACCAACTGAGCTATGATGTCACACAGTTGGGAGCAGCTCTGTTTCAGTGTTGGGCTCATGTGTTCCCGTGAAAGGACTTTTCACTCAGCTACTTTTAAGACTTGCAAGGGTGATAATGAACAGTGTAGCGTACTGCCACAAAGCTACAGTAGCCAAGGCTAGAAGCAGATATTTAGGACAAGGTCAAGACAAGTAAAGTTTGTTAGTTGCACGGCTCAGTGCCAGTGGCTGCCGCCTCCATCCTTGTACCCTGGTTCGAGAGGATGTTCTTGAGCTTTGAGAGAGCCGCGAAGCGGTGAAGACGAGTCCCCGAAGAGGCGAGAAGAGGAAAACCTCCGAATCTCACTTTCATGCTGACCCTCAGCTCGGATTGGTTGATATTTTTACAAACATGCAAATCAATATGATTGGTTCGTTTGATTGGTAATACC
>NC_090884.1:63484466-63486966 GCF_036669925.1 Montipora capricornis
GGGGTAGTTTCTAAAGAAACTGTGGTGCTGCGTCGGTGGGGAAGTAGTATATACTTCCCCACCGACGCAGCACCACAGTTTCTTTAGAAACTACCCCTTCATTCATTTGTCATTCAACCGCTGCGACCACTAACCTTGTTGTTCTAGTATTTTTTAATCCACAGATTTCTAACAGGAGACCCAAGACGACGATGCCAAGCTTGAAGAAACTCACCAAGGAGCTACGCCAGGAAATCGTAAGTTATCTTTTTCCTTTTCCCACACTTAGCAGTAACTTAGCTTTCCGTTTAGCCACTCTCATTTTCGCCAAAACTAGGTTTTGTAGTCACATCAACTTCATCGGCCGTTGCCTCAATTCTAAAGTCATTCCTAAAGGTTTATTAGAGGCAACGTGCTATGTACTAGTGTGCACTACAAACCTACTGATTCACACAGTTATTTGTTGTATTCATCGTCACATCCATCACATGTCAAGAACTCCATCCCTTATTCTCAATTTCTTAGACTTCGACGTCTATGTAGTGATGACTCCGATTTTTCCAGCAAATCAGAGGAGATGTGCCAGTTCTTCGAAAAACGTGGCTATCCTGTCTCTGTGGTCAAAGCGGGCCATCATCGCGCCCAACAATTTGATCGACAGTCATCACTACAAACGTCACAAAAGGATAAGAATGACAGAATTCCATTCACCCTCACTTTCCATCCTCATAATCACGCAGTCAAAAGCATCATTCTTAGTAATTTTAAATTACTCCAAAATGATCCCGAGACTGGTAGAATCTTTTCGCAACCTCCACTTATTTCATTCAAACGCGACAAAAACGTAGGCAACTTTTTAGTTAGAAGCGTGCTCAAAACTAACGAGCAACCCGGCACTTTCAAATGCGCGCGCTCACGATGCAAAACTTGTCTTTTCATTGTTAACACTAGCAAGATATCGGGACCTAAGCGATCTGTTAAGATCACCGATCGTTTCACATGTACCTCCGCAAATGTCATTTATTGCATAACCTGCACGTTATGCAATAAATTATACATTGGTGAGACAGGTAGACGACTAGGTGACCGATTCCGCGAACACCTTCGCGATGTTGAGAAGAATGACAAGGATGCATCCAAGCCAGTCGCTCGCCATTTCAATCTGCCTAACCACTCCAAAAAACACATGGCTATCTGCGGCCTTTCCCTACATCTAGGTACGACGGAAAGCCGCAAGAATCTGGAACAAAAATTCATCTTTCAAATCGGCACCCTTAATCCTCACGGTATTAACGAACGCTTTTCATTTAACTAATATATTCCTTTTTTTCACGTTGCCATGTTACCACCAATAGCGTAGCTCCTACTCTACTATAAAAACTACACGTAACCCATAATCCCTCGATTCGCTCTGACGAAGGGCTAACGCTCGAAACGTCAGCTTTTAGAATCTCTGTACGGTGGCCAATTTACATTATCAACTCCGTTGATAAAACCTAATTTTTCCCTAGTTTAAGTACTAGGACCTTCGCTCGCTCTCACAGGTTCTTCAGGAAGGGCATTGGTTCTTTACCTGGGACCTCAAATCTGGATACCACCATGTTGATATTTTTCCGGAACACTAGAAGTATCTAGGTTTTGCTTGGCTCTTTTGCGGCGGACTTAGGTATTCCACTTTCACGGTTTTACCCTTCGGTCTCAGCAGCGAGTGTTTTTGTTTCGCTAATTGTTGCGCCCATTAGTTAATCGCTGGCGATCTCTGGGGCATAACTCTTTTGTTTATCTCGACGACGGTAGTCAGCCCGATAGGACGTCAGACGTTGCAGCAGCCTTTACTCAGCGAAAGGATCTTGACTCTTCCGGTCTCCTTGATAATGAGGGGAAGTCGTGCTGGGTTCCGATGGAAGTGGGCGAGTGGCTTGGTTTTGTGATCGACACTTTTTCTATGACGTTTCGGATTCCCGAGAAGAAAGTTTGCAAGCTTTAGCAGCTATTAAGTTTCGCCATTCATAGAGTCTATAGAGTCTAGGTCGGCTTAGGATTACACTTTTTGCTTCCCTCCCACTCTGCTAGAGGAATTGAAGTTTTGAACCACGCCAACAAGAATTACCGAAAGCTCAAGTTCGCTTATCGATGTTATTATGGTTTCACATCCTGACATTATCTATGAGAACGGTGTCATAAATACTACCATCAGTGATCACCTGCCCGTCTTTGTACGATTGAATTTAAAGATTCCCAGACCTCCACCATGTTACATTACTGTGCGCAGCTATGCAAACTATGATCCAGTCAATTTCTCCACCGATCTAGCGTCCAAAGCACCGGAACTCCTTACCATCTTTGACGAGTTTGACGTGAACACTAAATTATCCATCTTTAATAAAGTGTTTCAATCTACACTTCAAGATCATGCACCCATAAAGACCATAAAGGTTCGCAGCCGCCCATGCCCTTACGTAACTCACGAGATCAAAGAACTCATGAAATACAGAGACTCATTATACCGTATATATGCTAA